>NW_026693687.1:0-259753 GCF_021218885.2 Marmota monax
ATTCTCCACTTCAATATTGATGTGTTGTGTGTCACCTGTAATGAAGGATATGATTCTCCATCGGTCTTATTTTTGTCCTAAGAGCTTTGCTTTGATCTAGATACAAAAGTCTCCCCAGATTTTTTTATTTCCAATGGGTACAGGTAGTCAGTTCTGTGATCCCAGCAGCAGAGTGTTTATAGGGGCTTGAGCTAAACCTGATTTTCAACCAAATGAGGTCATCTATCTTAGTACTGTCCAAATTAAAGTTTTCTTCTGAAACAAAAATCCTTTCTGTCATATGGACTCTCATTTCAATGCAGATTCCTGTCTCTACTTTTCTAAAGAATATCATTTCACTAAAGATAAATTGAGGTCTTTAAAAATAATACTTGGTAGCTGGTTGCTGATTCTTTTTACATACAAAGTGCTGGAAAAAGAACTTCTATTAAGACTGGATAGAAGCTTGTTTGTTTATTTATTTGTTTTCATGTGATTGTAAGGGAGACAGTATAAGTTGTAAACCATCAAACACCATCTGATACTATTTTGGCTATAGCCATAAAACACTGATCTTGTAAAATATGTAAAAAGGCTGTTAGTTATTTTTCTAATAGTTTTGGTGCTCTGTTAATAAAATTATTTTGCAACCTGTTATTGAAATGTGTCTCTTTGCAGATATATATGGGCATAGTTCCCACAGGAGTATTGATTCCAACAGAAGGTTCAAATAATTCCATTGTCCAAGAAGCTAGAAGTATGATCTGGACAATTTGTACTCCTTAATCTATTCAATTGACATTGAAAAAGAAGAACAAGTTTATTATATCTACTAAGGGAGTTGATCCTTAAAATCACAAGGAAAGGGGAACTAGGGCTGGGGTTGTGGTTCAGAGGTAGAGTGCTCACCCAGCATGCGGAAGGCACTGGGTTCGATTCTCAGCACCGCATATAGTAAACTAAAGACATTGTGTTCATCTATAAGTAAAAAATAAATATTAAAAAAAGAAAGGAGGAACTAGAGTGGGGAAAAAGGAGTGTGGATAGAAGAGATGGAAGCTCTGAGAGGCTTATTAGCATTTCCACATTCACTATTAATAGTTAATTGCTTTTTATTTCTGTCCATGAAATATTTATTCTAGATTTGCTCTCCTACAATGAGTACTGACAAAAAATGGATGGAATATAAGAATCAATCGTGTTCTGAAAAGGAAAACATTTAGTGTAATAGTGTAGACCCCAAGAGAGTGAGAGAGGGAAAAATATAACAAAGCAAAACAAAACACAAGATGAACATTTTAGTGGTCTTGTGCTGCTTTATGAGAATACAGCACAGTAGGTAATTTGTAAACAATGGAAGTTTATTTGGATCATGGTTCTGGAGTCCAAGAAATCTGACACAGAGAGACCACATCTGGTGAGGGCTTCCTTGCTGTGTCATAATGTGGTGGAAGGCCACAGATGGTGAGAGAACAAGTATGAGAGAAAGAAAACAGAGCCAAACTCATTCTTTATCACTAACCCATTTCCACAATAACTCATACCTTCCCATATTAATGGTATTAATCCAGTCACAAAGGTAAGGCCTTATGACCTAATCACCTCTCATAGATCTAACCTATCATCACTGTTGCACTGGGAATTAGGATTCCAACACATGATCTTGGATGGAACACCTTCAATCTACAGCAGTTCATGAGGCTCTGTCTTCAAATGGGTGAAGCGCACTATAAATAAAGGGCTGGAGAGAGTGGGTTTTCTCTGTTCTTTCTTGTGACGTGTGAGAAACAGTTTCTTCCTCAGAAAGATGTTGTATTTCATCTACCATCTTGGAAATGGAGATAAGGTCCTAACTAGATACCAAATATCTGGCTATTCTGAGATTTCTTCAGCCTTCAGAATTGTGACAAAATAGACTTCTGTTCTTTATTAATTACATAGTTTTCAATGTTTAGTTATAGCTGCACAAAATGGAGATAAGAGTGTAGTAAGTAGAAATTAAGGGGGAGCATATTTGTTATGAGAGGGGATGCTATCTGCATTTCAGAGAATTTCATTGTTCTTTACATCTCAGGGGTAGATTATTATTAGTAAATAGCAAAAACATGGGCGGAGGACCATCAGGTCTTTTTATGCCTTTGAAATTAATATAAATTTTACTCTTTTCATTAAGGAACAGTTGAAGACATTTAAACAAGTAATGAAATGCTAAAAAACAGTTCAGGAATTTGTAGGAAAATGAAAAATATGGGGAATAAATACTCTCACTTAATGAAATTGAGGTTGAATGTAAATTTGCAGTGTGTTACAATGATTCACAGAAGAAATGCATGCCAAAATTGGTAAATGGAGAAGAAGATACATATTTAAAAATTTTATAGGATAATACCCAAGAGTAGTAAATTAAATATATCAATACATTTTATCAACAGATATTTATCGATAGAATAAGAAGACCTTATAGAAATTGAAAAGAAAAAATTAGTTTTTAAACTACTTGTAAGTATTGGCCAGTAGATCAGAGCTTAAACAAGAGGTACTCAGAAAAGAAAAAAAAATTGGTAAAGAGATTTGAGAGTCACTACTGTAACTGCTTATAGTTGAAGGCATGGAAGCACATAATGTCATTCAGATAGTGTCATCCAGACAGAGCATGAATATAATGGCAGAGATCTGAGAGAACCTACAAATCCATCTAAAAGAGACAGATGGTAGGAAAACACTGAATTGGATAAACTAAGAAAGAGCGTCCAAGGAGGAAAACTGAGTACAAATGTAATCAACAAAGTAACAAAATACTCAGGCTGGGGAAAAAGAGAAGGGTGATGACCACTGTCAAAGCTACAGAAACAATTTAAGTAAGACAGAAATTTACCCAAAAGAAGTTTTACTGATGAAATTTGTGGAGAGGTGGAAGTGAAACCTAGAGTACAATCAGTTTAGAAGTATATATTAGACAGAGGAAGCCACACAAATTGCTCTATAAAGAGATTTTACAAAATTGTAAACAGAATGAACAGATGAAAAGGCAATTATTTATAAATTTATAATCTACCAATAAAATAAATTATATACAGTTAAAATTCATTCCATATGAGAATATTTAGTAATATAAGGTTAGTTTAAAATAAATTAAAATGGGAAAATAAGGGAAATAATTAGATAAATATTCTGAAATTCAAAAGATAAATCAGCTCTGTAATTTTACCAAAATGTTATTAAGTACTATTCCCTATGTGATGAGAAATGCTTTTTTACATTCATTTAAAGAATTTTACATATTTTCAAATCCATGCATTAAATAATGAGAGAGATGCTTATAGTCATTTTGTAGTTTAATAAAAGAATATATTATTTTGATGTAATAAAATATATATTTTCATTTTAATGTTATGAAAAATATGAAAGCCACCTGAAAGAGCATGCAGAATATTTGATCATTCACTAAATTTTCTTTCTGATTTCCAGTCAATTCTCTTCCCAGTCACAGGCAATCAATCACTTAGTCATTCTAACAGCACAGACTATTTATATCTAATTTTAATTTTATATAAATACAAAATCAAGGCTGGGGTTGTGGTTCAGTGGTACAGCACTTGCCTACCATGTGTGAGGCACTGGGTTCAATCCTCAGCACCACATACAACATAAATAAAATTAAGGCATGTGTCCCCTTACAACTATAAAAAAATTAAAAAATAAAATAAAACAAATAAATATAAAATCATAGATTAAGCATTATTTTATATGTAATTTATTTAGTTCAATGAAATACTTTTAAGATTTACAGGGGCTGTTATCTGTGAAATGTAGTCATATTTATTGGGGAAAGTATTTCAATGTTTTAAACACCAGAATTGGAATATTGATTCCTCTGTGTATAGGCATTTAGATGGTTTTCCAACGTTTGGGCATTACAACTCAAGGTACCATGAATGTTTGAACAAAATTATTTTAGGTAAACAAAAGTTCTACAAAATTATGTAAAATTTTACACTTCAATCAGCAGCACATGAGAGCTCCAGCTGTGCAATGTGTCATCGTTTGGTGTCATCAAATGTACTGCTTTTAGCCAGTTTGTTGCATTCTTTCACTGAAAACAAATAATGTTAGACAACTTTTCATCCATTTATGGATCATTTAAGTGTTTTCACTTGTGTTTTGTCAATTTACACATATTATCTATAATTCACTAGCTCACATGTTTATTTTGGATTCATAGGATATTTTAAAATGCATATATAATTGATACATCTCTGAGGTTGTTTTAGTCATTATTTTCTCTACTGTGACCAAAATACCTGAAAAGAAAAAATTTTGAGGAGAAAAAGGTTATTTGGTGCTCACAATTTCAGAAGTCTCCGTCCATAGACAGCCAACTCCATTGCTCTGGACCTAATATGAGGCATAGGATCTTAGTGGAAGGGTGTGGTGGAAGAAAGCAGCTCAGAATCACCAAGAAGGACCACAGGACCAGTTAGAAGCAGAAAGAGCTCTTGCTCACTAGGGACAAAATATAAACCCCAAAGGAAATCCCCCAGTGACTTACTTCCTCCAGTCACAATCTACCCGGTTATCAGACAGTTAATCCATTCAATTGGATTAATGCACTGATTACCTTTATGGTCTCAGAACCCAAAAATTTAACCTCTGAACTTTCTTGCATTGTGTAACACATGAGATATTGGAGGACATCTCATTTATAAACCATAACAGGGATATAAGAATTGTAAGTGATCTTTTCATTGTTTGTGATTTGCATTTGGTTACTTTATGATGCTTTTTACAAGCAGTTACCTTTCACTTTGATCAGATTAAATTAACATTATTTTATGATTAAATTGCTCTATGTTTAAGAAAAGGACATTCAACTCCAAGTTATGAAGGGAGTTTTTCTTGTAGAAGTTTTATGGTTCTAACTTATCATTTTATGTCTATAATCTTGAATTAATATTTTCATTTAGTTAAGTAGAGGTCAAGATTGACTTTTTCTTACTTATGCTTATGCCACTGTTCCCAGAATCATTAAAAAAAAAAAAAAAAAACAACCCAATCTTTCACTCCATCATTAAATGGTCTTGTGAATTCAATTGAGGATATATAAACAGTTATGTTGCTAGACAGTTTTCTTCCACTTATATATTTGATCTTCTATTAATATTATACTTTCTGACATGAACAAGAATTGAAGACACCAAATTATCTCTGTTTTAATGAGTACATGATTCTATAGCTAGAAGACTGAGAAAACTTCTCCACAAAACTTCTAGAGTTGATAAATACATTCACCAAAGTATCATGATACAAGAGCAATATTAAAACAAAATCAACAGCCTTCCTATACTCCAATAGCAGTTCTCCTGAGAAATAAATTCTCTTCACAGTAATCTCAGAAAATACTAATGAAAGAGGTGAAAGATCTTTAAAATGAGAACATAGAACACTGAATGAAAAAATTGAGGATGAGCTTAGAAGATGGAAAGACCTCCCAAGTTCTTGGGTAGGCAGAATTAATAATGTCAAAATGTCCATACTATCAAAATTGTTATATGTATTTAAAGCAATCACCATCAAATTACTAATGACATTCTTCACACAACTAGAAAAAACAGTCCTAAATTCCATTTGGAAGAATGAAAAAAAAAACAAGAATAGTTAAAGAAATCTTGAACCAGAACAAGAAAGCTGGATCTCAAATACTCTATGATAACTGATCTCAAGTATACCAGAGACTTACAGTAATCATAGCATAAAAAATGAAAAAAAAATAAAATTTTGGCATCAAAATAGATATCAACGCAAATGGAACAGAAGAGAAGTCACTGACACAAACCCATACAGTGACAGTCATCTGGTACTTGACAAATGTGTCAAAAATATGTTGGAGAAAAGACAACATTTTTTAACAAAAGGTTCTGGGAAACTGGATATCTATCTGTAGAAATATGAAACTAGAACCCTATATCTCACCTTGCAGAAAAGTCAAATCAAAGTCAATCAAAGACTTATGAATTAGGAATGAAAACTTGCAATTGCTAGAAGAAAACATAAATTAAAACATGTGAGCATAGACACCAACTTCCTTAACAAGGTTCTGAAAGTAGAAGAAATAAAACAAAGAATGAAAAAGTGGGATGATATAAAAATAAAAAGCTCTGTGCAGCAAAGGTAATGTTAAAGAGCATGAAGAGAAAGCTACACAATGGGAGAAATCTTTGACATCTGTTCCTCTGTCAATGGATTAATATCCAGAATATACGAAGAACTCAAAAAGTTTAACACCAAAAATGCACATATAACTCAACTAATAAATGGGCAAAATAACTAAAAAAGACATTTCTCAGAAGAAGAAATACAAATGACCAACAAATACATGAAAAAAATGTTCGACATCTCTGGCAATCAGGGAAATGCAAATCAAAACTATACAGAGACTCATTTCATTCTAGTCAAAATGTAAATTATCAAAAATATAAAGAATAATAAATGCTGACAGGAATGTAGGGTAAATGGTACATTCACACATTAGTGCAACTGCTCCGGAAAAATAGTATGGAGACTCCTCAAAACAATAGAAATAGAACTACCAGATAATTGCTCCAACTACTCCACTTTGGTATTTATTCGCAAACAACAACAAAAACAACTAAAATCAACATACTATGGTGATATAGCCACACAAGTGTTTATAGGACTGCAACTCACAATAGCCAAGATATAGAACAGGCTCAGGTGCCTGTCAATAGATGAATTGATTAAGAAAATGTCTCCCCCCCCACACACACACTCACACACTGGAGTTTTATTCAGTCATAAAGAAGAATGAAATTATGACATTTGATGTTAAATGGATGGAACTGGAGAGCATCAAGCTAAGTGAAATAATGGAGACTCAGAAAATCAAGTGTTGAATGTTCTCTCTCATATGCAGAAGCTAGAGCAAAATAAAGAGGGAAGATCAATTGAGTAGAAGGAGATTGAGGAAAGAGGAGGAATTGGGAAAAGGAGAAAATACAGAATGAACTTGACAAAATTATGCTATATGTGTGTATAAATATACCACAGTGAATTAGATCTTCATGTAAATCTACAAAGTAATGATTAAAAATATATAACTGAGAGCGAAGAAATAGAGCAGCAGAGTAGAAGAAGGAGAATAGGCAGAGGAAGGAGGGGGAGGGAAAGGAAGAGTACCATGGACTGAAATGGGGGTCAATTAAATTCAATGTGTGTACAATTATGTCAAAATGGACCCAACTATTATGTACAACTATAATGAACCAAAAATTGCACTCTTGATTAATATATCATTTATATACATCTAAGGCAATAATATAAGTATGGCAAATATTATGCTTATATGTGTGTATGTGTGTATGTATCTCTGTGTGTGTAAGATCAGGATTATGTTCTAGATCCATGTAAAGATCTTACACATTTTGCAATTGTTTTATTCTTAGACTTTGATTTTTTGTTACATTTTAAATGATATTGCATGAGTATGTATGTATATCCCTAAAATACATATATAATTAGACATAATTCCATTATTCGATATGTATGTGCATCTTTATACACATAATACATATGCATAGTCATATATGATATGTAAATATTTTCCACATAGAACATCTACAATGAGAAACAAAGTGTAGAATCCAAGAGAAGAACAAATTAGGAGAAAAGAAAAAAAAAAAAAAAACAGTTGCTTAGAAGAAGCTAGAAAACACTGAAGATAAAAAAGGTCTGAGAGTGGACCAAAGGCTTTCATTTTGCTATCAAATAAAATCTGAAGATTTTTCAGTTGTAGCTGGTTGTTCATTTTTAAGTTCCTCCTGTGTGTATGATATTTCACTGAATTTTTGTATTAACCTGCAACACAGGGTTTGGTCTGTAACCATGTCTGATAAACATGATCTGACATCCAAGGCCTAATCCTGACAGGATTTGATTTATAGCAACTGTCTTTTCTACCTGATGAGCATCCATTTTACCCAGACCTGGACAACTCATCAGACAGCTGAGTCAGCAAAATTTCAATGTACTCTTCTACCATTTTAATTTTTTCCTATCCTCTTTTATTGTTAAAATATGAACAAAATTAATAGGTTTTACAGTTGAAAGAAAAAATTCCTTGTTTCTACTGTTTGCATGTAATATTTTCAATTATTTTCTGCAATATAAAGAATAATGTTTTGCTCCTTCCTGTATTTAAATTTACATTTTCTTGTGATAAATTTTTTCTATGTGAAAATAAAACTTTAGTTTTAAAATCATCATATATTCAGATACATAGCAGGGCCTGGTGTTTATAACCAAGAATGTTTCTCTCTCTCTCTCTCTCTCTCTCTCTCTCTCTCTCTCTCTCTCTTTATACACACACACACACACACACACACACTCTCACAGTTATATACACATATATTCTACATTCAATTATTTTTCATGAATCAGATGATTACGTAGAAGGACAAAAAGAAGTATGTTTGTAAGAAAATATTTTTATAATCAAAATATTAAAAAAATATTGTCTTTTTAAGTGAGTAATGTTTGGAATGGCTAACACAAAGCCACATGAGAAAAATATAATTTTCAAATGAAATGCATTTTGAGAATGTATTCCAATGAATCACTTAAAGCAACTATAGGTCAAGAAGTTTGAAGCAGGATGTTTGCAAGGTCAAAGCTGGCCTAGGCAAATTGGCAATACTTTCAGTTCCTTAGCCAGACCCTATTTCAAAAAAGAGCTTGGGATGGGGTTGGGGAGGTAGAGATTTAGCTCAGTAGTAAAATACCCTGGCTTCAACCCCCAGGACAATAAATAAATTAATAAACAAACAAACAAATAAATAAATAAAATGTTGTGAAGGTTGTATAGATTGAATATATTATCTCACGATTCATTTGTTGAATCTAATCTTCACTTTGATTGTTTTTGGAGGCCGGACCTTTGAACAGTGATTAGAGGATGAGGGTGGATTGCTCACAAATGAGATTCATGTCTTTATAAGAGAGACTTCAAAGCAGTCTTTCCCCCTTTCCACCAAGTGAGAACACTCCCAAATGATGGGTATCTGTGAACCAGGATGCCAGACCTCTCCAGACACTGAATATGCAAGTGCTCCAGTCTCGGACTTCTCATCTTCCAGAACTATAGAGGTAAATTTCTGATGTTTATAAATGGCCTTGTCTATGGTAGTTTATTATAATGTCCAAACTGACTGAGAAGGGATTTTTTTTCTAACTTATTTGAAAAATATCTTCAGAAAAATTAGTATTATTATTTTAACAGAAAATTAATTATGCTGTGAAAGTTGTAGAAACTATATCTTTAGCAGCAAATTATAAATGGTAACATTTTTTCCAAAATTACAATATTATGGGTTGAAGAATTTAAGTAAATATCTCAAAAATGTTTTCAAAATGCCAGAATATATAAGCAAAGAGGAAGAGTGAAATATGTCCAAAAAGATGATTAGTTATTCTAAGGAAACAAGTAAGAGGAAAAAAAAGTCACTGATAAAGCATTTAAGATTAAAGTGAAAATATTTTAAATATTCAGGATCTCAAAAATGTTACCTTTATCTCTTTTCTAAGGAAATTCCTAAAGGATGCTTAGCAAAACAAGTGAGGTTATTCCCAGGTGGATGGATAGAGGCCACTCTAAAGGCCAGACCTGGACAGGAAGGTCTGGAGCCCAGAGAGAATTGTTGCTGGATTCTAGCAGATATTTTTCCAAGAATAAAATGAAATTGATATAGAGTCCTTAATGTATCTGAATATATTTAAATAATACTTCAGAGAATGCATTCATGATCATTAAATAGGAACAACTAAAACCAATGTAATTTCAAGCACCAATAAACACAAAATTTTTGAGACAATTGAAATAATGGAACACTACCTGAATCATCTGTAATACTTGCATATTACAACAAAATAAGCAACCCAGTTGATAGTTACAATTTACTCATAATTTAGGATGAAATCTATCTGATGTCTGTGATGAGGGTAAAAGGTCTAAAGAAGCAAAATATTTTTCTTCTATAGTTGTAAGTCAAAAGATTATATATAAAACCTGAAAACAACAACAACCAAAAAATAAAATAAAAACAAAAACACTATTGTATGTTCAGATTGCTTAGAATATGGAACTTAAAAAGTGAAGAAACTGCTAAGAATTTAAGGTGATTGTTCCATGATATATCAGTCAAGACTGGGATGTAATGGGAGTTGATTATTAATGGGATTAGTCAACATTTTATACCACACAATATTTTATTTTACTGGATATAAAATTTTACAAAGCAAAAGGAAATATGTTGGTTTCATAATAACAGTGATATTTGTGGAGACATGGAACACAAAGGTAGCCTTTTCAATACAAGAATATCTAAGCTTTGAAGGTTTAAGTCATACTTAAAGTCATTTTAATTTATAAGACTTCCCTCCTTGTATTTTCTAGACGGCCAACTCCATAAACTAACAAATGTCATGATTAATTAAAAGAGCATGCTACAGGGGCACTGCTACATCGATGTTCATAGCAGCACAATTCACAATAGCTAGACTGTGGAACCAACCTAGATGCCCTTCAATGGATGAATGGATAAAAAAAATGTGGCATTTATACACAATGGAGTATTACTCTGCATTAAAAAATGACAAAATCATAGAATTTACAGGGAAATGGATGGCATTAGAGCAGATTATGCTAAGTGAAGCTAGCCAATCCCTAAAAAACAAATGCCAAATGTCTTCTTTGATATAAGGAGAGTAACTAAGAACAGAGTAGGGTCGAAGAGCATGAGAAGAAGATTAACATTAAACAGGGATGAGAGGTGGGAGGGAAAGGGAGAGAGAAGGGAAAATGCATGGAAATGGAAGGAGACCCTCAGAGTTATACAAAAGTACATACAAGAGGAAGTGAGGGGAAGGGGAAAAATAATATAAGGGGGACAAACGAATGTCAGTAGAGGGAGCAGAGAGAGAAGAGGGGAGGGGAGGGGAGGGGAGGGGGGATAGTAGAGGATAGGAAAGGCAGCAGAATACAACAGACACTAGTATGGCAATATGTAAATCAATGGATGTGTAACTGATGTGATTCTGCAATCTGTATATGGGGTAAAAATGGGAGCTCATAACCCACTTGAATCAAATTGTGAAATATGATATATCAAGAACTATGTAATGTTTTGAACAGCCAACAATAAAAAATTAAAAAAATAATAAAAAAATAAAATAAATAAAATAAAATAAAGTATAGAGATTTCATCTATATTCTGACAAAATTTTATGAAGACCCCCTTTACACTATTAAAATGCCTTTAGCATATTCACTAACAGATCTGTTCCAAATCATTATAATATTTACTTACGGTTCTTCTCCAGGTAATTGTTTTCTTCTTGGCTTCTCTAGCAGAGAGTGGATGGTTTCAAACATGTTATTTTATTCTGCCCTGGATAGACCATTTATTTCTTAGTGATATTGGATTTGCAAAATAAGTTTAAATGCTCCAAATATTGTTATAAATTTAGTCTACTCATTGGTATGTTCCTAAGTCATCAATGTCATAAAAGGACATATGCTTTACAGAAAATATTATGTACTCATAAAGATTATAAGCTTGGTATTCATATGCTCCGAATTTGAAATGTGACTCTGAAACTGTTCATAGGACCTTTAGTGAGTTTCTTAATTTCTCTTCCTATAGTTCTTTAATTTGTCAGTTGGGAATATTACTTCTTCCTATTTCATAAGGTCAATGAGTATTAAATGACTCAATGCAAATAAAGCCCTTAGAAGATGTATGGCTCATTTTATTTCTCAATAAATGTTAGTTCTCATTAACTAACATACACCAGTGATCTAAAGCACCTTGTGTTCCAATTTAAATAATTTCACACATTTTGTACCCTTCACTTGTCCTCAGCCTTTTACTTTAGTTGCTCTTATAATATGCCCTTATTTCATTATTTCCCCATTCTTTATTTTTAGAACTATAGGTTGGTTCCTAAACTTCCGATACCAAACCCTGCACTGGTATCTGCATGTCAAACCTTAAGCTAAAATTGAAATATTAGGTTTAATTTAATCATTTGATAAAGTTATTCTATGCTAGAGAATTTCTGCATCCTATAACAATGGATATATATTTCCCCTTAGATTGCTAAAGGGAAATAGCAAGCAATTCAGTTTTGCACTTAGAAATCAAACTCACTTCAACTTGCATATTCATTTTGGAAGATTGCCAATCTATATTACAGATAGGCACTAAATTAATTCATTTGGGTCCTGATTCAGCTGTGTTTGCTCAGGCAAAATTTCTGCCTGAATTTAATTGACTTTGAGGTCAATAAAATCTTTGCATATATAAATCCTGATGAGTCAGGTCTTGAATAAGTATCTTGCAGTTTCTCTCAGTGTGATTCCTATCATTGAGTAACCAAATTGTATTTTATGGAAAAGATTTCAATTGAATTTTTAAGACAGAAGTTATCCAATAAAGAGAATCCTTGAAATTAAATAACAGATAAAGATTTTATTCTTTCAAACCACTCTCTTTCAATTATTAACATAGTTATAATAGTAGATAAATTTAGTTAAGAATACATAACTTACATGTGCATTCTTCCACTACTTATGTTTTGAATTTTAAACTCTTTATGTAGATAATAGAGTAAGTCATTATTCTTTGTATTCATGCTGAACACATAGGATTAAATTGGATCATTTAGTTGTTGCCTTTAAAAAAGATAACATTAAATGCTATTGATTTATGATGCACTATAAATGTATGCTAGGTGCTTCTGTATTTTATTACAAATATAGAAAAATGAGAAGGATGTGGTCTAATGGGGAAGATAATTGGAAATTTTCCTGGTGTCCTATATGATAGAAAGCCTTAGGACCTTTCTAGAAAGTAAATGTTTTAATATACTAAAATGTGAAGAAACTCAGAAAACTAACTTAAACTGGTCTGATGTATAAAACGAGAATATTAAGAAATGAACATGAAATAGATCAAAGTATTTCAATTTACCATCTATCCATAAAAGTAAGTAGAGAGACAGTGGAACTTGAACCTTCATGGCACCAATGACAGAGTTTTATAGGAAGTGATTAATCTAGGTCAAGAGAGATACACAGTGTTGAGGGATATGGTGCCCTTTGCACTTTCTAGAATATATCCTAGGTATTTTACCAATCAACAGTACCATTAATAAGGGAACAAGAAGGAACTGGTGTTATTTAATGAGACCTTAATTGCATAGAGTCTGTTCACAAAAGTTGGTGTGTAGGAGACAGTATCAGTTAGGCTTCAGTGCAAAACTCCAAGAGTCGATGGCTTACACCAGTAACCATTATTATTGCTTAAAATTCTACTATTTAGAATCAGCTGGGTGGTTCTTTTGGTTTTGACTACTCTTCACTTATCTTCTATGGTCACTTCTCAGAACAAAGAATGTGGCTAGCCAGCCTAGAATCCCTTAGCAGGGTGCAACTATGCTCAGAATAATCTCTCTTTCGTTAGTGAAAGAACAAGAATATTCTCTGGGTAGCTGATCAGGTCTAAAACAGATAGTAGATACATGCAAGGCTTTTGGAATGAAACTCAGTTGGGCCATTATCACTTCTTTTGCATTAGGGCAATTCATTTTCCAGGAAAACTGAATATATATTGCTCTTCTTTATAATGAAAGATGAAATGTCATATTGAAAAAGAAAAGTCACAAGGAAATATGGAGGAGCATACCTATTCTGTAAAATGCTAGAATGGTGGGTCCATGATATAACTCTTCCAATCCCAAAGAAAGTAGAACGAGAGTGAAGTCTAGTGTAAACTATGGACTTTGGGTGATAGTAGTCTATGTGTCATTATTGGCTCATACATCATACTACTCTGTTGTATTGTGGGAGATTGATGCTGGTGGAAGTTGTATAGGGTTGTAGTAGGGACAAACAAGGACATTCTATCCTTCCTGCTCATCTTAGTACAAATATATACCTGCTATAAAATCATATTAAAATGTTTTAAAAAAAGAAGCAGCATAGGTGCTTGCAGGAATCAAGTGTTACAAAATCAACCAAAATTGCAACCTATTTTAGGGACTTGATGGGAATACAGTAGAAATATGGGAGCAGAGCTGTCACTAACATCCAGGAAAGAATGTGGACATCCTAAAGGAGGGTTGTGTGGAAACACCATTGAGAGAAGAATGGATTTTGGTCATGGGACAATGCCAATGCAGGAATAATTTCATGTAGAAAAGTGAAGGAATGAATATGGTGACCACAACCTTCTCTTTTCCCTTACCAGAGAAAACTGAAATCAAGAAGGCAAAAATAATCACTGAGATAGTTTATTCAGATCAACCTCTTGGAACAGAAAACAAGAGTAAGAGATGAGGAAATGAGATGTGGAATAGCAAAAAGAAGACATCTAACACCTTTGATGTGGCACATATTGTTATACATAAATTATTATTATTATTTTGATACCAGGGATTGAACCCAGGGGCATTTTATCATTAAGCCACATCCAAAGCCCTTTTTTATATTTTATTTAGAGGGAGTCTTGCTGAGCTGCTTAGGGCCTTGCTAAGTTTTTAAGGCTGGCTTTGCAATTGCAATCCTCCTGCCTCAGCCTCCTAAACAACTGTGATTATAGGCATGTACTACTGTGCCTGGCAGATAAATTATTTTTAACAATGAATCATTAATTCAGAATATTTTATGCTGAAACAACTTCATGAAATTTTTCCCCCTGTAGAATCTTTAGTGGAGCTTTCTCATGCTAAGTAGTAAACCTTTGCCAAATTTTATTCAATTTTTAATTCCTTTAGTGAATGTTTTGAGGTTTAAACATAATTTTTTAGTCATCCCAACACATCTTTTCTTTGAGAACCAACATTAGTAACTAAAAACAGTTGCTTTTCAGGGAAAAGAATGTCTTTACAAATTGATTAAACCACTGTCATTTTTAGAAAACTACAGTATTACAACAAAAAGAAAATATAAGTTATCAAAATTCTGGATTCACCTATTTGTGTGTGTATGTGAATATTTGTATGTATTTTGGGGGGTTGAACTTAGGGGTGATTTAACATTCAGTTACATCCATTATCCCTTTTTAATTTTTATTTTGAGACAGAGACTTGCTAAATTACCAAGTTTGGCCTCAAATTTGTGATCCTCATGCCTCCTGAATCACTGGTATTACAGGTGTAGGTCACCACAGCCCACTAAAAATATTTCTTATTTTTTTATGAAAATTTATATAGTTGAGAGAAAGAGGCAAGTGAATGAATTTTGCTCCAAAAACAAATTGTCAGAGCTTTCAAATAATAAAAAAGTTTGTATGGTCTCACTGCAGTAATCTCTCTATACTTCTCACAATCATTTATCGACTAAACAAATACTCTTAAAACTAATCAATAGAATTACTCTGCTATGTCCTAATCAATAAAATAGCTGCACTATATATTTAAAATGTGGAAACTGAGTATAATGTGGAGAAAAAAAGACATCTCTGAATATTTTTTCTATACATTATGTAATTTTAATCATTTGTATTAACATGCATATAGAACAGAAAATGTAAGTTTACACTAGAATAAATTACTAAAAGATGAACATATGTGCTACCATAAGCCACCCAGTATATGCTATTTTATTCTCTATGACTCCAGGTAGACCTTTCCATTACAGAAAATTTGTGCAAGATTTGAAAATTAGAAATGAAGCAGAGGCCATTAGATGTATGGGAAGACATGAAGTATTGAGAGGTTTAATGGATCTTCTGAGGATTCCTAACTTTAGTTATCTAAAGTAAAATTATTGGTCAGAACTTCCTACTGATTGATACTAAGACAAAACCTTGTCAATCAAGTTCTGCAGGCTGAGATTGCTTCCATGAGCTTCCAAAAATTTGGACCTGGGTACTACAAAGTCCTGTGTGTGTGTGTGTGCTTATATATATATTTTACAGCAAAGTAAAGTATGTGGTCACTTCTATATATTCATGACCTTCAGATGTTACCAAGAACCTCAAATTTAAAGCACTTTTTGATTAAGAAATAGAACTTGAATTCATAGCTACTGCTTTTCCTCTGAGTCCTGAATAATACATTATTTAATTTTAATACTATCTATTTTGATTCTAAGCTTTTATGAATAAAGCAATCTATGGAGAATTAGAATCTTTTTCTTTCTAACAAAAACTTGGACTTTGGACATTTTAAAAGCAGTTTTATATTTTTATTATTCATTATTTATTTATTTATTTTAGTTGTTGATGAACCTCTATTTTATTTATTCATATGTAGTGCTTTGAATCAAACCCAGTGCCTCAGACATCCTAGACAAGCACTCTACTACTGAGCTACAATCCCAGCTCTATTTTTCTTATTTCAATGAATAATTTTCAAGCTAAAGCATTTGATGGATTTCAAGTTACATGTAAATCCTTTAAAATTGTGACTTCTGTTGGAACAATACAAGGATATCTGTCTGTGAGCCTAAAATCTTGTAGGATTGTACTGCCAAATGGAACTTTGAGAAATGATAAAAATAGTTGATGAATGTGATGTCCAGTATGGCACTCATAGGAGTGGATATAGAGCACCTACCTAATGCTCACAAGGAACTGAATTTTTAATTATATTTAAATATGCATGAATAAAATACGAACTTTAATAATCACATGCAGATAGTGACTAGCATACTGAAAATAAAGTGTTAGAACAGTGTTTTAAATGTCTATTTGAACTGTTTCTTACCTGGATACATTGTAGACATATAAAACATGCACTTTAAAAAATTCAACATATGTCTTCACATGTGAATCATCACCAGGTCTAGAATCTTAACATTCTCCAATTTCTTCTTGGTACTTTTGGAACTTTCACCTCACTCCACTAACCATACTCTCATATTCAGGTAACGGATGACCTATTTTCTAGCATATTAGATTATATTTTAGAATTATCTATTAATGTAATAAAACAATATTGCTACTTTTGTATTTTTTTCAAATGGCATTGTCATTTGGAAGTTAGCTCATTACTGAATCATAATCCATTTAATGAAAACCTGCATATTTATTTATCCATTCACCTGTACATGGATATTTGGTTGCTTGTAGCTTTGGCTAGTGTCCAAAATGCTTATAAACCTGTGTGTCGTTTTTGTTTCTCTTGGTTACATGTTTAAAGGTAAAATGGTGATGTATGAAATAAAATGGTGATATAAGAAAACAGCAATTATTCTTTTTTTTTTTTTTTTTTGGTACTAGGGATTGAACCCAGGGTTGCTTAACCACTGAGCCACTTCTCCAGACATTTTTATATTTTATTTAGAGACAGGCTCTCACTGGGTTGCTGAAGGCCTTGCTAAGTTGCTGAGTCTGGCTTTGAACTTGCCATCCTCCTGCCTCGGCCTCCAGAGTCGCTGGGATTACAGATGTGCACCACTGCATCTGGCAGATAAACAGCAACTTTTCCCAGTGCTCTTATAATTTTATATTTGTTTAGCAGTGTGTGAATTCTAGTTGTTTCATAAATTTGCAAACACTCATTTTAGTCAATAACTATTCTAGCCATTTATATATGGGTACAATGTATTTTATTTTGAACCAAATTGTTACTTCTTCTTAGCTTTTACTGTTTATTTCATTGCACTTACTTTCATCGTTTGTGCTGGTGAAGGGTACTCTGTTAAAATCTTTTTCAGCAAGGTGTACTTATTTTCCAACTGAGATTTGAGAGTATTCTATACATTCTAGGCAAAAGTCCTTTAGCATATTTGTATCACACATGTTTTCACTCGGTTTGTAGGACTACATTTTAATTAGTACTTTTTGGAAACATGCAGCTATTGTCTGATGAATTATAGTTCATGATTTCATGATGAAGTCCAATTTTTAAGAACTGTGTTTTTGACTTCAAATTTATGAAATTTTTGCTTTAACACAATACCAGAATGATTTATCTTGTAGTTTCTTCTAGAAGATTTACAGTTTTATATTTTACATCTAAGTCTAATGATTATTTTTAGATTATTTTATGCTATAAGGTTTATATAGAATTGGGAGTTTTCAGAATATGAATTTCAACTGTTTTAACATCCTTTTAAATAAAGAATTCCTCTGCCTTTTGTGGTGAGTGTACTTTGCTTGATATATAATGCCTTGAAAATTATTGTTTCATATCTGATTTTTAATTGGAAATTTGGATTTAACTAATTTCTACTGCTTCATTTTGGTTCACTTGAGCAGAAATCACACATCTTGCCATACATGCCTTTCTCTCAAATGATAAATTTCACTCATATACAAAGAAACCCAAAGCAGCTTTCAAATTGTGTTTATTTAAAAGTGAAAATACAAATATATTGATATTATATTATTCATGATTATGAATATCTAATTTTATAAATATACTCAAAGAAATCAGAAAATGGCCCTTCACTTGGAAGGATACTTAAAGGTAGTCATACAAAGTTAAAAAAAAAAAGCCAAATTTGTAAGCAAACAATTTCTACTTTCCATTTTGTACTTTGATGTTTTTAAAAAGAAAATAAAGTGGCATGCATATTTATGCATAAATATGAATACTATGATAGAGAATAACTATTTTCTGACAATATCTTCCTATATATCCAACTAGAATTTGTGAATATTTATAGCATCTTATACTGAAAAAAGAATTATGATAAAAATATCATTTTACAGGACACCTGAGGCCTTCATGTTAAATGAGACCTTATTCTTCCACTCTAAGCCTTCTTATTAACTTTATCATATAAACATTTCATATTTACTATATCATATTTATCATATACATGGTTTCAAAGCTAAAACAATATACTTTAATAGGGGAAAATAGAATCTAAAATATATATATATTTTTTTTTAATTAATTTGTGGAAAATTAAAAGATACATTTCCCATTGAGACAAATAAATTGAAGAAGGTATCTCTATTTTTATTTCTTGCTAAATAATTCAAGGTCATTCTGAAAAAAAAACATTTTAAGTAATACTATGGAAAAATAAACCTCAAGGACCAAAAGATGCAATGATACATTGTACTCTATCCCAGACAGTTTCTTGACCACATCCTGGTGGTAATCATATCAAAATTTATTCTTGTCTCTAATTTTCTATCAAATCTCCATGTCCCATTTCCCTCCCAAATGTTTTCTATGTCCTTAATTACTAATCTACTCTGCATTCTTAACATTTTTGTTCCATTTCTACATTAAAAAATTTTCAGATTTATTGTCACAGTAACCATTTTTAAATTTCTTTTTAAAGCCTTTATGTTCAGTAAAAATAAATAAATAAGTAAATAAATAGATAGATAGACAAATAAATAAAATACCTCTATCCATGACTCATAGCTGGAATGTCATGGTCCTAAAGTCTGTGGCTGTGATATGATGGTGGTGGCTCACAATTTTCCAATAGTAAGAATTAACCTTCTATTTAGGATTAATGCATAACTGAGCAAAACCCAATATATAAAGAAAAAGGAAAACAGGGCTGGGGATGTGGCTCAAGTGGTAGCGCAGTTGCCTGGCATGTGCAAAGCACTGGGTTCTGTCCTCAGCACCACAGAAAAAAAAAAATAAAGATATTGTGTCCAACTAAAAGTAAAAAATAAATACAAAAAAGAAAAGAAATTACTGGGTTAAAAAACAAAGCAGAAAAAAATGAAGAAATAACTCAATAAAATTAGTTAAAAAATATAATAAAATGAAACTAATGGAAAATGGAACATAGGAAAAGACTCAGAAGTTTTAAAAATAGAGTTTTCAAAGTACAATATAGCTCTAAAAGAAAATAGAAGTTATGGAGATATCTGTAAATTTCCCAGAACACAATATTGAATAACAAAGATTAAAAGTTTTGAAAAGATATGAGCCATAGATAATCAATTTTGACATTTCAGCAACCATAATACATGTATTCTAGAAAGAGAGGAAAATCAGTATTGAAGAAGATAAAATCATCACTGATAATTTATCTTATTACTTAGAACTAAAATGTGTTCATATGGAAAGGGAACATTTAATTCCCAATAATGTAAATTATAAGACTTTCCTGAAAAAAAAATTGTAAAAATTCTTTAGTATTGAGGATAAATGAAAGACAACTTTCAGTGATAACTCATGGTAAAAGGAAGAAAATAAAGAAAAGGTTACCTGGACAGTAATGAGAATTAAATTGTCCAAGATATAATATGCATCACAATCAAATAAACATATATGACAACATATTGTTAGATAGTTGAGGTTGGCAACTTTTTTTATTATTTGTGAGCACAGTGTCCAAAGGATTCACATTCTTCCTGAAATACATTTTGTCATGAGTGGATACTTCATTTTTTAACTCTTTAAATAGACATTTTATATAGGCATGATCATGAATCATTTGAAACAGAATGTATGTTAGACAATATTCTGTAGGAAAGACCACACCTCTCTCAGCCTGCATCCTTCACGCTCTTCCACATCATGTTTTCACTCTTCCCTCTCAACGCTTTAACCAACATAGTATACTGGGCATGCTAAGTCCATGGCAGGCCTTCAGGTAATGTCTCATTTCTGCCTCTTCTTAAAATTCAAACACCAAATGGAGCAAGCACACATCATTTGCAAGGTTATATGTGGATTCTCCAGTAAACAGTCTTTACTGAACTTTCAGTCAAGAATTCATCATGTGATTGAGCTACCTTGGAAATTGTTGTTGCAGAGTAATAACAAAAATGTACATGTTGACGCTGACTTTGAAAATCAGGCAATTAGCAGAAACAAAAATAACCTCAGGGGATTTCAATGGAGGCTAACAGGATACTGAACAAGAGGCTAGAGGGATGGTAATGTGTGTTCTATAGTAGCAGAATATTTAGCAAAACAATCGTCTGCAGTAGCATAAAAAAGAAAAATTGAATTTTATGAGCCTGAAAATTGATCTAAAGAGATTTTTTCAGCTAAATTAGTGTCTGAAAAAGCACATATAGCAATAAACTAATGATAGAAATATTTGATAGTTCAGCAAAATTTAGAGGACACATCAATGAACTTTGTTACGGTTAACAAATATTCACAGAGGAAATCTCCAGTCCAGTGTCTGCCAGTGAAACATGGCCTAAGAGTATGAAGATAAAGGGTAAAACTGTGAAACCCTTTGCTAAGATCTCAAAATAATATAAGATGCTATTTTATAAACCTTATAAACCTTCTTTAAAAAAATCATGAAATTTCCAGGTTCATGCAGATGATTTCTAAGCGGTATTAAGGGCTTATTTAATACTCTTCAAGATTTTCAAAATGATTTCCACGAATCTTGAGTTTTTTTCCCACAGCACCAGGGTTCACAGTAACATATGGAAAGAAACCCATTCTAAGAAACTTTAGAGGATTGAGTTTTTGTTTAAGAACCAACATTTAAAAGATCTATCAGATACACAGGGCTCTTAAGAGCAATTTACTAACAGAATCATCTTAAATTGGGTAAGACATTGTGTGGTTAAAATAAAAAGCAAGTTTGAGGTCCAAAACCTTCTACGAGTAGGAGAAAGACTGAGAAAGCTATTCAAGCCATCTCTTATTAAAAAGGAAGAGTGATTTAGAGTATAGAAGATCTGGAAGGGCAACACCTGGGACCATAAAGACAATGCCTTCAGAATGCACACAGGCTCTAATCAAGAACCATTAGAACCAGAACTAGCCTGGATCTCAGAATGCTACGAATGAGTGATAGATGTCTCCTCCATCCTCCAGTCTTATAAAGGGTGATTACAGACATAATTCTTTATCTATACCACTATAAATGCTCAAGTTTGTTTCTTATGCTTCTTATTTGCAGGTCTTCAGATTGGAAGAACCCCTATAGGATTTGATATCGATTGCAAGACTCTACACTCCAATTGAAGTACTAGTAGGATGAGAGTTCAGGAGTCTTGGAAAGGGAGTATGCATTGTATATAAGAGAGATAAAATCATTGTAGTCCTAAGGTAGGCTGTGAATGATTGCTCTTCCCTTGCTAAGTGTAGGAATCTCCTTTTGCACTCAGAAGCACCCATATCACATG
The DNA here is from genome assembly GCF_021218885.2 of Marmota monax. Lineage (NCBI taxonomy): Eukaryota > Metazoa > Chordata > Mammalia > Rodentia > Sciuridae > Marmota > Marmota monax. The sequence goes on from NW_026693687.1 coordinate 22,080, forward strand.
CTCTTCTATGTGGTTTTTCTATTCTCTCTTTGAAGGGTTGGATTCTCTGTGCTCATTGCTTGGACCCTGCTGGGGCATTGTAAACCTTTAAACAAACTCCGTTTCCAGTAATAGAGCCTTTAATGAGCAGAGCTATTGCCTTTTCTCTCTTGAAAACACAGCAGCTGTGCTGTGAGAAACCCCATGTGTATGCTCACTTTGACAGTTCCTTTATTTTTGCCAGTATCAAATGACATCAACTGCCAGTCATGATGTTCAGCTCTTTTGGGTTTCCCAGCATAATTGAATCCTAGAATGAATTTATATATATGTATGTATGTATGTATGTGTGTATATATATATATATATATATATATATATATATATATATACACACACACACACACATATACATATATGTGTGTATATTATACACACATACATATATATCTGTATATATTACTGGAGTTATATAATAACAATATAAAGCAGAGATAAGATTTTTTTTTAAAGGAGATAGACGACCCATGGAAGAACTAATAAATCTAATAATGATCTTTAATATATAATTTTATTTCTTCTAATACAAAGAAAGATTTTTGATTAAGGAAATGATGTGAACAAGATTGAACCTATTGAAAATGACACTATCAGTTTCACAGCTGATGAAAAATCTTCTAAATATGAAGAAAATGGAGTTAAAGGGCTGATTGCTGGGGACAGAGGCAGGATTGAAGGTTGATGTTTGTTGCTGGCATCAGTGAACATGACAACTGCACAAGGACAATGTTTCTAAGATTTAGAATGGCATCGGCACATTAGTGCGCCCTGGAATGGCTCTTGAAATGCAGTTTTCAGAGCCTTCTGAAAAAAAAAATGTTCTTTCAGAGAACCTGATGGTGAATTTCTGTAAGATGGGAATAGAGAAGTAAAATTAATTTGCAAGTATTTTATTAGCATTTAGACTTGCTGAATTTAAGGAAGTAAACAAAATAAGGAATTATAATATCCAGCTGAGAATAAACCAGTGAATAGCCAGAATATCAAAGAGTATCATGGACACAGATCAAATTTAGAAAGTGAGGTGCCTCTATGTTCCCCCAAATCCTACATATCTTCTCAAGTCTCAGAACTAAAGATATTTTCTCCCTTCATTTATTTTTTAATTTGATAAATGTTGTTAAAAATGGAGGAGGCATGTTTGTTCTACTTTAAGTAATTTTGAACAGAAATGCAGTTTTCTCCAAATTCTAACACTAAACTGATACCATTTATCAATAGATCTGAAAATTTCATGGATAAATTATACTTTTAAAGAAATCAGAAAATGGATTTGTAGGGTGGAACAACTACTGTAGAAATATACCAACTACTGCTTTAAAATATGCCTTTATCCCAAACCCCACATGTAAAATTATTTCAGTTATATTTTAAATGAAATGTTCCATTAATACATCTTCCTTTCCTTTTTGTCATCATGTCTCTGTACATGTAAATATTTATCAGAGTTAAAAACATTTCTTAATCCAAGTCATTAAGATGCTGGGCTTCTATTATTTGGAAAAATCAATAATTACAAAATAAAAAGTACAAATGGAGAACAAGTTTAATTGTATTTATACTTATAAACAAACACAAAAAATACTAAATTGAACAATCACTTGTTTTCTGGGTCTTAAGAAAAGAAGAAGACCATGTAAAATAATATAGGTTCATGTTTATTCACAATTACTTCCTTTTTAAAGTATGGAATACAGGAAAACATACAAACTTTAATGAGAAAAAATAACAGAGGGCTAGGTCTTGTTAGCATTTACTTCCCCAAAATGACATGATTATATATCTGCATATTTTTGTGTGTATAAATTCATCATTTATTTTATAATTACTTTGTTAATATAAGATTTCTTTAACTATTAAGGATTTAGGTTGAAATATGCATTAATATGCAAAATATATTTTTGAAGTTATCATATCTATTTTTAAGTTTCCAGAAATTCATAAACTCACTCTGGACGACACATTTTGCTTCAGTCTTCTAAATATATATTTAATGGCATACTTGCATTCAAACTAAAGGTATGAGTAGTAATAGGTCACTACTAACACTAGGTTTATTATCAAGAAATGACCTGAATTACACAGACAACTTTCAGGTAGAAAATGCAGAAAAATGTAAGTAAACATTTTATAAAATTTAAATCTAAATAATTTTAGTCAAAACCCCCATTTGCATTCATTGTAATCGTTACTACTCAAACTGTTTAGGCAAGCTTATTAGTTGTAGAATCTTCAAAAGCCAATTATTCTGTGTGCTATTTATTTATTGCTAGATCTAGTAGCAAGAATTTTGCTGAAAGAAAGTATGTTTTTTTGTTTTTTCTTTTAGTTTTCTGTTTTACCCCCCTGTAATAACCACAAAAATGTTTCTACTTTCACTAGAATTAAAAAAAAAAAAAAAAAAAAAAAACACTTGGATATTCCATATTTAGAACAAGTAAATTCAAAGGCATTTAATTGTATAAGGAAATGAGTAATAGCAATATTATAAAATGCTGTGCACAGTGGAAAAGGGCAACTGAATTACAGTTTGAAGTTTACAGATATAATTTTAAGTAAAAAAAATTACAGATATAATTTTAAGTAAAAAAAAATTACCTATGTTATTTTTATTTTTACCCAAGTTGACAGATTTTTAAAGATTCATCTCTACAATTCTCTTGAAATACTTTTGGTGAATATTTGCTGATTGTTACAGGGTGTACATTACTTTCATCAGCATTAATTGATTTTAGGAAGCAGTGTTTATTTTCTCAAATGATGTTATCTCTCCAGGCATGTGCCTGTAATCCCAGATACTTAGAAGACTAAGGCAGGAAGACTGCCAGTTCAAACCTGCTTCAGTAACTTAGTGAGGCCCTAAGCAACTCAGAGACAAAAAAGGATGTGGTTTAGTAGATTAGTGCTCCTGAATCCAATCCCTAGTACCAAAAAAAAAAAAAAAATGTCTTTACTTCTTTGAAAATTATATTGATATCATTCTCAATATATAAAATTATTTCATTCAGTTTTTCAATGGGGTGTCCTATTAACACGTGTTCCTTTTCCTACAACATTATTCTCCATTTCTCTTTGAATTTCAGGACATATAAATACATATCAATGTTAATCACATTTCTTAATTCATTTTACTAAGAAAATTTGTCTGTATTTTCTTATTGTCACTTTTCAGATGAACTTTATTATCACTTTAATTTCCTGTCTCCTATTAGGAAGAGAATTAAGAACATCATACATCATGTGTTATTTTGTGAAGAATTTGCCACTTTTCAGTTTGTCTCTCTCTTCAGACCTTGTTTAATTTATTCATACATTCCTTACTGCCTTGAAATAAACTTTGTAATATTATTCACACATATTTTTAAATCCATGTTAATTTTCTAAATAAGCATGTATTATTTTAGGAATTGACAAGTGTTTCATACATCATCCTTAATTTTCTATATTATAAAATAATAATATAGATCATATTTAACATATTTTTAAATAATTGAAGAAATACAGCAGTATTTTCTTTTCAAAATATTTTTTAAAAAAACATGCTAACATTCAGCTTTTCAACATTTTAAACTTTTCTGACATATTTTTGTATGTTATATTACTGGATTGTCAGTTTGGAATCTCAGGTGTATATACACTGCAGGCAACTCGTGGTGGCAGAAGTAGTGCATGCTCTATTTTGCAGGCTATTATCATTATCAACAGGGAAGGCCAATAAAGGTGAGGGTATCCAGCTACAGATGAGCTTCTTCCTGGCAACTGTCTTTCTCCTAGACACCACTCACAGTAATGATGGTGGGCTAGACGCTTTGGAGCCTAGTCCCCTACAAATACTTTGCAGAACCGTGATACTTTGTGAGTGCTTGAATCTCTTATAGGACTCAAGCTTCCCACAGGCCACAAATCCACTCATACTTTGGTGCTTTAATCAGAGACTATATACAGTATTGCTATTAAATATAATGTCTACAGCTGGTTGCCTTGCTTTGATTGGTTAGGGGACCTTGGGAAGCTTGCTATATATCTTTGTGTCTCAGTCTCTTCATCTGTAAAACGAGAATTAAATGCATCAACACATAATGTAAACCATTTAATTCAGTGGCTGACAAGTAGTAGACACCATAAACATTTATTTTAATTATCATCTTACTGGTTGAGTTAATCCAATGCAGAGTTGAGTGAGGAAAGAACAAGGAGAAATGAGACCAGCATAAGCAAAAGTACAAAATAATCTTTCATATGAAAAGAAGATGGAATCGAAACTTTTCTATTTACGTAGTTTTTGTAAAAGAAATATGTTAACATGTATAAAACTGTAAGATGAGAATACTGTCTCAATTGAATTATTCATGATAAGAACATACTTTAAATATGATGTGTTTTCAAGGTACTGGAATACTTAAATTATTCCACAGCCATAAGATAGTAATACCAATTTAAAATTTGGTGCCAAATATTATTTGATAACAGACAATATTGATATCATAAGATTAGCAATATAAATAAGATTATAAAGTTATATGTAGTAGTAAATCTCACTTAAAATATTAATGAATTTTGACTTCTAGACTTCTATGTAAGTCTACATTGCACCAAGGGTAGGAAAAATGGTGCAGTTTGTTCTAGAAAACCCCTGGTCCAAATCTTTTTCATGGGTTAGAAATCTTCCTTTCACAACACATTTTAAAACATTTTTATCAGTGCATTGTATTTACATCTAATGGTGGGGTTCTTTTTGACATATTCATGAATGAATGTAACATAGTTGTTGCATTTAAACCCCCTGTGCTTCCTGGCTTTTTTCATATTGTCTTTGGAAAAGATGTTACTAAGAAATCACAACTGCCAAAAATTGTTGTTTTCAAGTAAGTCCTAGCAAGATCCCTGGGTACCTTTCTCCAACAATAATAAGTCACAATAATAAGTCACAATTTCTCCGACATATGAATAATTTCAAATTACTGAAATAAATTCTCCATGAAATGCATTCATTTGGAATAGTTTACCTTATGCTATTTTTAAATGATATAATTGCAGTCATTCCTATTTCCCACTCTCTGAGAAGGTTTTTTTTTAATACTTCTCTCTACTGGCTATTCTCAGTCATGTGAAATCACATATCCACAGAACATTAAGGGTTATTCCTGACTCACTTGCTAAAACAACTTCTGCCCTATCCCTGAACCTGTCATGTATTTAGATTTTGACTTCCAAATTTCAATGTAAAAGTATTGATATTTCCCATGTCACTTTTTCCTGCTTTTTTGTTTAGGATTCTTTACAACAGAGGGACCATTTATAAAAAATTAAACAGACTGCCTTAAATGTATCGCTTCTCACATTGATAGTTGGTTGCTTGATGTTCTTGTTAGTGTAAAGGAAGAAAGAATTGGGAAGAAATAACTTGTTTTGTGCTCTTTCTCAGGGACGGGACCACTCTCATTCTAAAGACAAAACTCAAGAATATTATTTTCATTCACTGTCCACTTTTCCGATAGTTGGATAATAAGTTGCCTTTCCCATGTGCCAGTGCTAAAGAAAGTAATTTTAACTGCCTTTTTCAATGTCTTTGGTGAAATGATAGAAAAATCCTCATCAGGACATATTATTATTCAATTAAGATTGTAAATAAGAGACTTATTTTTAAAGGAGTTGAATATAATTTTATAATAAACCAAATCTTACCAAAATTTTGTTAAATATTTTCTGATATGGTTTAAAACATTGTATCTGAAAATATTAAGCAATTAAGATAGAGACCTTATATAAAATGAAAAGCAAAATAATTTTGAAAATAATGTCATTAGATATTAAAAGTAATAATTTTAAGTAGCAATATAAAATTAGTTCAGGTAGTTGCCCTGCTTTCTGCTTTAGTTAGTACTTAACATGCAATCCAGTTGTCAACTTTTTTGTTTGAAACCAGAAAATTAAATATACTCATTAATGTAAGGATGTTAGGGATGTGTTGAATGTTTTTCTGAATCCAAATTTATTTGCTCAGTGAAAAATACACAGAATAAGGAACAGTAATTTACACCGTATTTGATCTCCAATTATATTGCATTTTTCCCTGGCTTACCTTTCCCACATGTCATACCATAAGGGAAAAATAAATGTAAGTGCTATGAATGAACAAAATAAAATTGACGTTCAAATAATTGTGACCCAGTTAGTTCATATGAATTTCTGAGTAATTACTTAATGTACCAAGAATCTACAAGATTTTTTAGGTATATTTTTGTAAGTATTCATAAGCCATGATATCTGTGTCTTGAGTATCCATAGCGACTTTTGTTTAAGTATGAAAACACTTTCAACTGTCTACAATGATTTATTGTCATCATATCAAAGTGAAATATAACTTTTTCAAATGGAAGGCTTAGAAAATAATCAGGAACTGTTCACTTTTTCTGAGAAAGCATTTTTTTTCCTGAGATTCCCTTCATGCACAATAACAGTTCAGCAACATAGGACTTCCATGGAATAGCAATTCAATATCTTGCAATACTCAACTTCATTGGAATCCAAAATACTAGCATTTTTGGTTATTTGTTTTAAAACACAATAGCAATCAATACCAGTGTGAAGCACCTGATTTCTAATAGAACACCAATATCAATACTTACTAATTTAACATTCCTAAATTTTTTCAGATATTTTAATTTAGCTGATGTTTTTAAATAATAGGCTGAGTTTTTCAAATAAATATATCTAAAAAATTTCATTTATTTCAATGTTCCATGTTATTAGCTTGTAGGCCTCAAGCCAGTTAAAAGCCATGTTCTTGCATTATGTGGGTTTGCAAGTGTGTTTCTGGAGTGTGTATGCATCTGTGGTGTGCATATGTGCCTTGGTTTAGACTCCCCCAGAAGCTGACCCTGAGTAAAAGATCTGAATATGAACAATTTATTTAGGAGGTGACTTCAGAAATAAAGGGAAGAGTTAGGAGTGGGAGAAAAGTGAGAAAGATGAGGGAAATCAGTTAAAGCAAGGTTTGTTAATGAGTCGGTAGCTACTGGAGGTGGCACGAGCTATGCAGTGCCTAGGACCTCTGGAAGTCATCCCACTCAAAAAACCGGAGATGGTTAGCAACAAACTCAGATACATCCACGGTAGGTAGCTGGCTGCTCCTGGAGGCATTAACTGTCCAACATTACTCACCTGACCTTTAAGTAGCTCAGAAAAGTCTGAAACAGGTGTTTGCATTAGGAAGTCATCCTAGTAAAAATTCCCAGCTGCAGAGATAAAGCGTCAACAGCATGTGCTAGAACATACAAGTGTAAACGTAAACTAGTTGATTTCACAGTGATCTCAGTGTGAGCATGGAGGAGGTCTCCTTCTAAAGATCTGTGAATTACAGTAGGCACTTGTCTTCTGCAAACACAGCTAATGGTGGAAGGAAAAGACAATCACACTAAATACATTTGAAGATGAAAATGAGTAAAACTACATCTACCACTGATGCCTATCCATTTTGGAGTTGCATTGCTCAACCATGCAAGTTTCACCATCCTGGGGCTCAGGAATATTCCTTAGCTCTCTGTCTCTGTCCTGTACCTATGGGGTTTGGCTCCGTTCTCTTGGAGGCCTTTTCCTTTCTCCTTCCTCTTCCCCTTTTTCTCTTCTGCTTCCTTCCCCTCTTCCTTTTTTTTCTGTCTCCTTGATGGCATATAAAACAGAATATCTATAACTAATGAGACTGCTTTTTATTATTTTATGTGATAATTTATAGGGTGGTGTAGTCTATGTTGTCTCCAGCTTAGACCAATAATCTTGCATATTTATTGCAGTTTTGCATAACAAGTCAGCTTGTTGTTCAGCCCTGCTTCATCTTTACTCAGGGAACCAGGCTGAAAGAATCATCACTGAGTGCAAGATCACCAGGCTCTTGTGAAATGAAAAATCTCCATAACCAAGTACTGGCTTGAATCTTCTGACCGAAATTGATTGCATCCCTGTATATTTCATTGTCCAAAGCAAGACTCATGGCTTAGCATGCCTCCAATGGAATGGAAAAGTATAATATTTATCTGAAAGGTACACCTTAGCGAAAACAAATTTGAATACACAGTAGGTAGCAATACAATCTACCAACGGTCACTTTCATAAATGTGGAAGTTTTGGATGTCTGTGTATTCATCATAAGAAGGCACACTATTTTCCCAAGTGAAATTATCACATATATATATGTTTCATACAGAAGCATATTCAATTAGGTTGAGATTCTTATATGAGTAACTCAGGGTGGGAAGACAATGTACCAATTCGGATAGATTACTAAGAAGTTTTGTGCCCAGCCCAGGGTATCCAGACAAGAAAACATTTATTGTTATAAAGAAAGAAAAGACAATTTTTAATGCAGAATAGCTCCTGAAATAGGCAATAAATACCCTATTAATAAAAATAATTCAAAAATTTGGGTTGGAGTTGTGGCACAGTGATGGAGCACCTGTCCAGCACATGTGAAGCACTGGCTTCAATCCTCAGCACCACGTATAAAATAAAGATATTATGTCCATCTAAACCTATTTTTTTTAAATTCGAAATACAAAATAAGGTGATTTAGACAATGATAATCAAGTGATAATATATTTAATAATCATATCTAACAACTATGAGTTGATATGTAGAACGTATTAAATAAAGTTTTTGAAACAAAAAAAATATAAATGTCAAAGGTAAGTGAATGACTTATAGGTAAATATTATAAAATCTCACCAAAACCCAAATGATAAGACACTGGAAATGGGCTGAGATAAAGATGTGGTGACAACCTAGGTATTTATTAGCTGAATATGTTTCAAGAGAGTGAGAATTTGAAATATTTCTATATGTACATTTAATAATGATTGTTCAAGAAAATAATCCCCACACAGATGGTATGGAAATAATGATGCAATTTTTATACTGGAGATGGAAAGAGAAAAATATGAGAAAGGAAACAAGAAAATACAGCTCACATGCACTAGAATATGAAAACTAAACACACACACACACACACACACACACACACACTAGGCATGGGTGGGATACTTGTTACCAACTTAATGCCTGTAGACCCAGCTACTTGGGAGATTGAGGAGTAAGGATCACTTAAGCCTATGAGTTTAGACCTACTGGTCAATGTAGTTAAACTCAGTATTAAAAAAAAAGAAATAAAGAAAGAAAAGAAAATTACTGCATGAGCAATAGTCATTACTCTTGTGCTGGGCATTTAGCCCAGTGGTTGAGTGCATGCTTACCTTGTATTAGGCCCAGGGTTCAATTCCCAGCATGAGATAGAAGAAAAGAAAAAAAAAATTCTTGTTGCCAGTAAGTTTTCAGGTACAGAAATAATTCACCTAGTTTCTATGACTTTACTTATTTTCCAGATTCAAGATTCTTTAATATTCTTATGAGTGATTTATGTATAGAATGTGTAGTCCTGTGATGGACTTAAGACCACAATGCTGAATTGATAAGCAGTGATATTATTTTACCTTACATAGTTGGAAACAGGTGCCTCCATATGTTGTGGACAGATTGAAGGTGCTGTTTACTTTCGTTCAAAACATTGAAAGCCCAATAAAATGCACAAGGTGTCCTTGACTGATGATATTAAATACTGTGTGTATGTCTTGTTGCTAAAATGGTCTACATATATGGTATATTAGGATCCATGTCAGAATTTTTTTTTATTTATAACAAACATTGTTTATGATGTTCCTAGTTGCGTAATCTCATATGGATCACCTCTTTCAATAACTTGAAAATTATTGATATTATATTGTGTTCCAGGATTATATTGTTCTTGCACAAAACTTAGTATTCCAGGTTTTCAATGAAAACTAGATGTTTCATTCTTTCATATGAAGAATAATAGCTTATCAAGAAACTTATCAAGTTTTGTGCAAGAACAATATAATCCTGGAACACAATATAACATCATAACAAACTGTAGTTTCCAAATAGACAAAAATAAAGCAATGCCTATAAATTCAGCTTATTGATGATTCCATATATTTAACCATAGAGTCCAAAAACTATGTAGTTGGAATTGTATCATACAGAATGTGCACTTATCAATTTAGAAAATCTCAGTACAGTGATGACTGATTGTTTTTGGATAATCATAAACAATTGGCAAAGCTTTCCTATCAAAAATCATTTTTTTAGAGCTTGGAGGGGTAACACATACCTAAAATACCAATGGCTTGGGAGGCTAAAGCAGGAAGATGTAGAGTTCAAAGCCAGTCTCAGCAAAAGTAAGGCACCAAACAACTCAGTGAGACCCTGTCTCTAAACAAAATAGGGCTGGAAATGTGGCTCAGTGGTCGAATGCCTCTGAGTTCATTTCCAAGAACCTGCCCCACACACCAAAATCACTTTGTTTTATGTCTGAAATAGTTTTTATTAAATAAAATATATTCAAAGTTATGATTAATGCTTAACAATAATTAGGCTTCGTAAATATTCAGCAATAATGATAATAATATTGCCATCTCATTCTAAAATATTTTTGTATAATAAAATAAAGAAGCCAACTTAATATCATAGGAACTAATATGTCAATATAAGGTATAAGAGACAAATAAAAACAAAACTATTACTAAAATTGATCTGGAACTCTCACTATGAACACATGATAAAAAGTTTAACTCTATTTTCTTGGATTGTTTATGAATAAAACCTAGAAGCAAAGGCCAAAAATGTAGCAGTGAACATTCTTATTATTGAAGCTATTATTCTTCATATGAAAGAATGAAACATCTAGTTTTCATTGAAAACCTGGAATACTAAGTTTTGTGCAAGAACAATATAATCCTGGAACACAATATAATATCAGAAATTGACAAATATTTTAGAAATGAGGACCCATATCTTAGACAAATGAAATAGTTGATAAAATATTTTTTTATCATTATATCCTACTTGATATAATGGAGAAGAAGATTATAGAAATATGAAGGAATTATACTGTCCCAATTTTTCAATCTCTTGTGAAATAGGGAATCTAGAAAATAATTTTCAATATCTGCTGAAATTATTTGCAAAGAAACCTATGAAGAATATAGATTTAAAATAACAACATGATTAATTGTTTCTTATTTCACAAATATTAGTTGTTTAGTGTTTGCAGATCAACTGGTATAATACCTCATGTTTAAAAACGATAGAATGAAAGAGAAAATAGTAAGATGACTTTGGTCAATACAGGAAAAGAAATCATTCTACATAATGACACACAAATAATAACAAATCTTAAATAAATAAATATATACCATAATAAACGACCTCAAGTTAATAATGAAAACATTAAAATAATGAATATTAAAATTATACTTCATGGACAAAGATTAAACATTTTACCCTAAAAATATGAAGAAATAAAAATAGTAGCAAATTCTATTTTCACTCAAATTGCACTGGGATATGTAGCCATTGTTGTAAAAAAGGAAAAATAAATCAGAAAACATTCATATTGAGAACTAAAAATTGATCCTATTCATAGAAGACATCTCAAAACAAAGACAGTTTTACTTATTTTTTCCATTTTCTAATTTGTTTTTATTAGTTATTCATGACAGTAGAAAGCATATAGACACAATGTCCACAAATAGAGCACAACTTCTACTTCCTCTGGCTGAACATGGTACTAACTGGATAATTGACTAGAGTCTGTCTAGTTATTATTTTAAGCTATAAACATGACTTCATGAAGAATCCTTGTATTTTATAGATATCCACACATACACAAAGACATTGATATGTGTATATCTACAAATATCTATGTCCTGATATTTTGCTCATTTTTACTTCATAATATTCACATCATGGTGTAGGGAGCTCTATGGAGGACCATGTGTTTAGCACCTGAAGCATCACAGGCTGTGCATAATAAGGGTAGAAAGTGACAGACAGCATATAAGGTTTCATAATACTATTTTCATTACTTACATGTATTATAACTTTTCGTTATGCAGAGTTTAAAAAGTAAGAACAAGAAAACATGTTGCCAATAATATATGAAGTGAATAAAAATGCAAAGATGCCAAAGGTCAAAGTAGGCAAACTGAATTCAAGCTTAAAATTGGTCAGTGAGTGTTCACCTAATGTTTGTTTTCAGTTCATAAAGGTAAATTATTTATCCTTTATATTGTGAAGTACACACTGATGAGCCCAGCTTAATTCCATTTTAAGATTGGGAGCCATCTCCTCACAAAGTAATGAAAAGTGTTCTTTTCTGTTTTACTATAAAATACTAAGTTTTCATTTTGGCCTGGCCATACTCTGAAAAGTGTTTGGAATTCCTGCCCATGCTCTTAACTCACTCATGCCTGGCTCTCTTTGACCAGATAACAACCCTCCCTAAAACCTTAGTGGTCCCTCATAAATTCTGGCTCTCCTTGACCAAATAACTACTCTCCTAAAACCTCAGCAGTGCCTCATAAATTCTGATGTTGGAATCTCAATTTAATCCCTACCTTGAAATGTTAAGCCATGGAGACCATTAACCTGCTAACTGCCCTTGTATAATGATTGCCAGAACCCTGTTAGCTATGTTCCCAAGGCACCCCCCTTTGTAACTTTTTGTGCTATATAAGCCTTTCTTCCCAGAGAGCTGTTGCTGTCCTCTTGCACAGCTTTTTGGGTGAGGAGGTCTCTGGTCAGCTCTTTTGTGTACACAATGTAACCTTACTTTAATTTGGTTTAAAATTGGAGTCGGTGGTTTTTTCTTTGCGTTTTGGTTCAACAGCACACAGCATGAGATAGGCCTTCTTAAATTTTTCTAAGTATTTGACACTATATTTTAATTATAAATACAATGTCATGCATAGATCTCTAAAAATTTTTCATTTTGAATAACTAAAAATGTGTACCCATTGAACATCAAATCCTCCTTTCTTAACATCCCAGTCACAGACTACTACCATTTCCCTTCCTATTTTGGTCTGTTGGACTAGTTTAGATCCATCTTGTATTTGGAAACATGCTCTGATTGTCTTTTGGTGACTGTTTTATTTCAGCTCCCATAGTGTCCTTCAGATTCACCTATGTTATCACAGATGATAGAATTTTCTTTTTATTTTTTAAAAGATTAATCGGATTACATTATATGTATACACCAAACTTTTAAAATCCATCATTGAAAATTCAGGTGGCTTTTGCATCTTGGTTATTGAGAATAAAACTAAGATAAGGTTTGGAATGTAAATATCTATTTGAACAATTGTTTAAATTATTTTAGATATACCCCCAAAGGGGATGGCAATATCATGTAGTAGATTTATTTAATTTTCTTTAGGTACTTCCATATGGTTTTCCATAGTGACTACAGTTTTACATTATAGCCCAAAGTGTATAAGTATACCAACTTCTCCACATCTTTGCAGCACTTATTAATTTTAACATTTTCTAATAATGTTTATCTTAACCACTTTGAGTTAATAAATCATTTCACTGATAATTAATAATGTTGAGCCCTCTTTAAATGTACATGTTGGCCATTTGTTTTCTTGAGAAATACCTGCTCAAGTCCTTTGCAAATTATTTTCTCTTGTGTTTTGGTTTTGGGGGGTTGCTTTTTTTGCCACAGAGTTTTATGAGTTTCTTGAAAATTTTGGATATTAAACACGCATCACATATTCAGTTTGCAAGTATTTTGTCCCATTCTGTAGATTGCCTTTTGATTTTGTTGATTGCTCCTTTGCTACACTAAAGCTATTGTCTAATGCAGTCTGCTTTGTCTGTTTTCCCTGTTGTTTATGTTTTGGTAAATATACAAGATATTTTTTAATATTAATCTCATGAAGTTTTATCCTGTTTTCTGCTATGAGTTTTATGGTTTCAGGTCTTACATTTAAGTCTTTAGGCATATTTGAGTTGATTTTTAATGTATAGTGTAAGATGGGGATCCAATTCCACGGTTTTGTTGTTGTTTTACAAATTTAAGATGAATATAAGATTTTCTGAACACCATTGGTGAAGAAATTGTCCATTCTGCTTTGTGTATTTTTAGCAATATTTGTTGAACATCAATTTTTTAATATGTGTTTGGTTTTATTTATGGTCTTTCTTCTCTCTTGCATTGATTCATTTGTCTGCTATTACTTTACCTCACTTTTAAAATTACTATAACTTTGAAATATGGAATCAGGAATCATGAGGTCTCTAAATCTATTTTTTATCAAGATTATTTTGGATATTCAGGGTTTATGTGGTTATATATTAATTTGAGGGGTTTCATACTTGTGTAAAAACTGATATTGGCACTTGACAGGAATTTATCTAAATCTATATTTGATTTGGGTACTATGGTTGCTTTAGGAGCCTTCCAATCTATGGACACAGAATGTCTTTCTATTTATTTGTGTATTTAAATTGTTTCATCAATATTTTATAGTTTTAAATGTGCATATATTTAATATTTCAGTTAAATTTATTTGTATAGTATTTTATTTTTAATTTCTTTATACATGGATTTTTTTGTTCAACTTCCTTTTTGGTTTGTTGTGGTTATTGTACAGGAATAATTTTACATGTTGATTTAGTATCTTACAACAATATAAATTACTGAATTTACTAGTCTAATAGATTTTTTAAATCTTTAATGTTTATATGTAAATGTCATGCTCTCAATGAGCAGAGATAATTTTACTTCTTCATTTTCTATTAAAATATATTTTACATATTTTCTTGCCTAGTTGCTCTAGCTAAAATTTCTAGTATACTGAAAAGAAGTAAAAATATTTGACATAATTGCCTGATTTCTGGTTGTGGATGAATAAATTTCAGTTTTTCATTACTGCATATTATATTTTCTGTGGAATTTTATATAAGGTCTTTACTATAGTGAATAAATTTCCCTCCATTCTTTGTGTTCTGTTAGATTATTAGATTTTTTCAAATGCAGTTTCTGTATCTATTGAGATAATAATGTGGTCTGTGCCTTGTTTTATATTAATATGGTAGATCACTTTGTTTGCATTTCATATATTAAACTATCCTTTCCATCCCAGAAATAAACAATTGGTCATGCTGTATGATATTTCTAATGTACTGTTAAATTTGTTTGGCTAGTGTTTTGCTTTGAATTTTTACATCTATGTTCATTAGGGAAATTGACCTGAAATTTTATTTGTACTGTTCTTTTCTAGTTTTACTATTAGGGCAATGTTGTTCTCATAAAATGACTTTTTCATTATGCTGTCTTCTTGAATTATTTTGGAGGAGTTTGGAAAATGTTGATAATAATAAGTCTTTAAATATTTCCTAAATTTTACCAATGGAATTTTTAGATCTTGGATTTTATCTTTTCAGAGTTTTTTGATTATTGATTCATTCTTACTAATTATATATCTGTTCAGATTTTCTTTTTCTTCATGATGCAGCCTAAGTAAACTGTCATAGGAGGCACTATTAATAATTATTCAAAGGTGGATTGTCTTTATATGCAAGTGTATAATCAATCACACTAACCATCAAATATAAACAATTAATGCAAAATGTGTTGGGTGTGTCAGAGCACCCCAACTAGCATTTAATGCATTCTAATTAAACACTATAAGCAAATCACACAATTCTAGGGCAACTACAAGCCCCAAAATACCTCCAATGCCACAGGAATTCTCTTAGCCAAAGAGCAGATGTTGACCTTGTCTGATGGTTCTCTTCTACAAATGGCTGGATTTTAGGGAATGGTGGAGTCAGTCCAGGGACAGAGAGCAAGGAGGCCAGTCTCACCAATGTCCTTCAAGCAAAATTCTTCAATGTGGCAGGAAAAGCAATTTAAATACAGTTCCAAATTGGTGGTGTATATCAGTGTTTGGTTACACCTGGTGAAAGTCAATGTCCATTGGTCATATCCAATGAGGTAATGTAATTGCAACTGAGCATATCCAAGGAGCTATGCCCAGGAGACATTAATTAACAATTGTAACCAGTCATTGCTGAGCATGCCTATGGCTAGTGCCCCTCTTTATCAGTTACAAGCAGACATGACTAAGCAGTTTTTACTATCAAAAATGAATGTAATGGATGCTGCTTCTGGAAACTTACAAAATGGATCAACCTAATGATGTTAGCAACCTAAGTGCATAGATCCTTCCATGAGGTTTTGGGAGATACTATTGTGACAGCAAAGATAGGCAGTTTTTCAATAGCTTTTCTATCAAGTATTTTTGGTAGAGCCATGGATTGACCAAAAGGCAGGTGGACTTGGATTTAGACTACACATAAATCACCCAGATATTCATTTGGATCTCTCTTGTTCAAAGCAAATCAGAAGTTTAATGTTTCAAGCATATGCACCTGCATTGAAATGGCAGCATTATGATCAGGTCAGTCTGTTTCTAATTAAAGCCTGATGTGACTGAATTGCATTAGTGAGTTGTCTGCACACCAAAAAACAATTGTTTCATTATGAAAAGAAGGACGAATAGTGGATCAGATCATCCAGAAGTGATGTTCCTGGAAAAATATTACCAACACAGGTACTTGAATTACATTAATAATTGAATTTTACTTGATTAATTCCCATTGTAGAAGCATGGTTATGTTTTTAATAATATTGTTTAATAATTATATTCCATAATTTAGTTTGCTTATACTCCATCAGTTATTATTGCAGTGCATTTGAAAATTGCATATGTGTTAAGAATATTTTCAAAGGAAATTATCTAAGCAGGTGAAATTCTCTAATTCTTATCTAAAATACATCTCATTTTGGTAGTGATTCCAAATTCTAACTAAAGTTATAGTATAAAAAAAATCTTGAAATTATTTATTTCTTTGGTGGCATTTATAAAGTTAAGCAGAAATATAAATAAATGTTTTAAATAAATTACATTATGTTGATACTATTCTTATAATTTTCATATATCATAAAATAATTAATATATTTTATAATTTGAGAGTATAATTTAAAGTATTAATTGGATTTTTAAAGTTGATCTAGCTGGGTGCACTGGCCCACACCTAGATTCAGAGCCACTCAAGAGGAGTGGGCAGAAGGATCACAAGTTTGAGGCCAGCATCAGCAATTTGTTGAGACCCCCAGAAACTGAGTAAAACTCTGTCTCAAAATAAAATGCAAAAAGGTGATAGTAATTGGATGAAGCCCAAAACGTTGTCTGATAAAAGAGTTTTGCCAGCAGCTCATATTGCTTTTTCTCAGTGCTTGATATTTGTCAAAACATTTTCAGCTATTTTTTGCAAGCTTTACAGCAAAGTGTAACATAACTTTTTTCTTCTGGTATAGGAACATAACTTTCCATGATGTTTTAGGGGGGTTGTAGCTCAGTGATTAAGTGTCCTGGGCTCAATTTCCAGTCCCCTAAAATAACTAACTAAATAAATAAAGACAAAAGACCTACTTGGTATTTTAAGGTTAATTTCTATTGTTTCTATTAAATTTTGAGTTTCATAATAACATGAAAGATCAGTAAAGTTGAGCTAACAAGTTGATGTTGTGTATTGATGTATATTAAGTGAAAATTAAATATCTGGTTATAATTCAAAACAATTTATTTAATCAAAGTACTTAAAACTACATGTAATATTATTTAATTTTATTGTATCCAGTATATTTTTATATTAGCAATGTATGACAAAATAAAACTCAAGAACAATAAACAAATTTCAATATTTTCATTTTTAGTACATGGTCTATAAATTTGAGAATGGTTAGGTTTATTTATTTTAAGTTATAGCCATTCTCTAATCACTGACATTTCCTAAAAAATAAAAAAATAAGTAAGCCAATAAATAAGGGGTATATATTATATATAGATGTACCTATGCCCATATATACAATTAAACATATATACATGTGAAATTATGTTTGTGTACATTTCTAGCCAGAAAACTCAATACTGTAATATTTGAGATAGTCTGCATACAATCCTTTCTTCTTCAGATCAACTTCATTATTTTTAGTACTATCTCAATATATTTATATATTAGTAAGTATATATTCAGAGCATCAGTAATGTAAGTTTTCACTATTACTAGAGGTAGTAGTAAATTAGTATTCTTTTTTGTTCCTCATGTCTATAATCCATTAAATTAAAGTTTGTCATACAAATAGGCAATTTAGCTGGGTGTGGTGGTGCATGCCTGCAATCCCAGAACCTCAGGAGACTGAGGAAGGAGGATCTTGAGTTCAAAGCCAGCCTCAGCAATAGTAAGGTGCTAAGCAACTCAGTGAGACCCTGTCTCTAAAGAAAATCCAAAATAGGGTTGGGAATGTATCTCAGTGTTTGAGTGTCCTGAGTTCAATCCCAGGTATCAAAAAAAAAAAAAAAAAAACCAAAAACAAATAAGAAATTTGAAAAGACACCAAACATTTGATTTACTGAAATTAATCAAAATAAAAATCAATAAATTTATGACCACCACCCTTATTCTGTGAGCAACATACTATGTAATGATATGCATATTTTTTTGATTTGCTGAATACAAAGCTATAATTCCATTGGTGTTGACCTAATAAGCATTTTTATGGGCTATATTACAGTTTATAATCTAATTGACTATATAAACGTCCTTTCCTGTAACATGACAACTCAGTGATGGACAGATCAAAATCTGGTGACCACATCTTCTTTTCTGGATATGCATTACCAATGTGCCAGGGGCTGATTCATACACCGTACATAATTGTTTTCATCCAAGTGTAAAGCAAAAATTCTGCAGTCGGACAAATGTGATAGTAATTGGATGAAGCCCAAAACGTTGTCTGATAAAAGAGTTTTGCCAGCAGCTCATATTGCTTTTTCTCAGTGCTTGATATTTGTCAAAACATTTGCAGCTATTTTTTGCAAGCTTTAGAGCAAAGTGTAACATAACTTTTTTCTTCTGGTATAGGAACATAACTTTCCATGATGTTTTAGTATTTATGTTCTCTTCCTGCATTTAGTAATATAATTCATCAACTTTAAGCTTGCAAATGGTATTTTGTACTATTCTATATAAAGCTACAAATTGCTTTCTTAGAGAGCAACAAACTGCTACTTCGAAAATTATATGAAACTTTAGTGGCTTCATGCCATTATTTATATGGTTGCCAGGAAAAGCACTGAAATCTGGAGCAAATGGATCTGCAGCTCAATTAAGTTTCTTTTCTCCATATTTTTGTAATGAGACTTTTATGTATTTTTAGTTTTTGGGTGACTTAGTAACATTCTGTAGCCATAGACTTTATTGTCCCTGCAGTTGCTGGAGTTCTATTAATTGTTTAAAATAAATAATGTGATTTTCTGTTTTTATTAAGGATTTGTATCATTCTTTTAATTGGTGATTTTATGCTGCAATCATCACTGAATCTTGATCAGTTTTATAATACAGCAATGAAAAAGCAACTGTAACAAATATACATATTAATGCAAATTATAGTAGGCTAAGATTATCTTGGTCAATATCATAGACTAGGTGGCCAAAACAATTAAAAATTACTTCTTCACACATCTGGAGACTGGGAAACCTAAGATTCAGGTGCCAGTAAATTGAGTTCCTAGTGAGGACTCTCTTCCTGGTTTTCAGTTGGCCTTATTTGTGTAGTGGGGAGAGTCAGGAAGAAAAGCATGCTATCAAGATTTCTCATGTCTCTGCCTCTTTCTTTCTTTCTTTCTTTCTTTCTTTCTTTCTTTTCTTTTCTTTTTTCTTTCTTTCTTTGTTTTTTAACATTTTAAAATTTTTATTACAATATAATAACTATACATGTGTATGAAATACAGTGTGCTATTTCAATACGTGTGTACAGAATAATTAACATTTCCATCTTGTGATCATTCCTTTATGCTTAGAGACTTTGAGCATCTCTCTTATAGTTATTCATAAAATGTATAGTACATTGTTGTGAACTACATAATATGCTCCCTGTTCTATAGAACACTAGAACTGCTTCAATCTAACTGTATTTGGATACCTGTTACATAACATCCCATTGTCTACCCTGTCCCTACTTTCCAGCCTTTAATAATCAAATATTTCACATTCCTATTGACTTTGTTTCGTTTTGCTTTTTTGTTTTGGTACTGGGGATTGAACCCAGGGGCACTTTACCACTGAGCTACATTCCCAAAACTTTTTTTTTGAAACAGGGTCTTGCTAAACTGCTGAGACTCTCATTAATGGGCAGCAGAATAAAATAGACACTAGTATTGCTGTGTGTATATACGTGGCCGTATGACCAATGTGATTCTGCAACCTGTACACTTGGTAAAATGAGTAATTATACCCCATTTGATTCAAATATATGATATGTCATTGTCATGAACAACTAATAATAAAAATAAAGTGTACAATTCAGTAAAAAAAAGAATGATATGATATAATTTGTAGCCAAATGGATGAAACTAGAGGACATTATATTAAGTAAAATAAGTCAGGTAAAGAAAGATAAATTTGACACGTTCTCTCTCACATTGGCTGCTAAAAAGTTAGTAAAAGCTGGATATGGTGGTATATGCCTATACTCTCAGTGACACAGGAGGCTAAGGCAGGAGGATTGCAAGTTCAAGGCCAGACTCTTTCTTTTTTTTTTTTACATACTTAACTAAAATTTTGTGGGAGTAGGATGTGGCTCAATGGTAGAGTGCATGCCTTACATGTGTAAAGCACTGGGTTCGATCCTCAGCACCACATAAAAATAAATACAGGTATTGTGTCCATCTACAACTAAAAACACCTAAAAATTAAATACATATAAATAAATTATTGCTTGTTAAAAAATAGTTCCCCTTAATTTTTTAAAAATTCTTCCCTTGAGTATATTTCTGTTGTTTGTATTATTCTGTTTTACTTTTAGGAGATTTCAAATTGAATGTAGTTGTTAGATTGAAGAATGCTACAAGAAGGAAAACAGGAAAATCTCTTTTCTACTATCGCTCCAGAAAATGAATATATTTCCAAAATTGTGTGGTGAATAAATTGGTGAATTACAAGGATGCACAAAACATTAGTTTGTCTTATTTACAGGAAGGAGGATTTATGAAAGTGGACATTTTGCTCTGTTTTCTAGTAGATAATGATCATATTTGAATCATTTTAGGTATTGCCAATGTTGTTCCATAGGAGTTAGCATTAATCTGCAAAGTCTAGACAATAGAAAACAGAGCAAAGCTGTAAGTCACCAATTTGCAACTGGTCCTGGGTATAAGTGGATTTCACATTTTCAGCAACAAACCACAGATGCGATTTTTTTTTAATTGTAGCACCTATTCTGAATGTAGGGACTATTTTCTTTCTCATGACTCCATTAACAATATAGTATAACAACTATTTGCATAGCATGTACATTGGATTAGATATTATAAGTAATTTAAGGATGATTTGAAGTGTACAGAAGGATGTGTTCAGTCTGTATGCAAATATTACCCATTTTATCTAAGGAAATTAAACATCAGGGAATTTTTATATTCCTGGAGGGTCCTAGAAGCAATCCTCTATGGATATCAAAGAATGATTATATTATCATGTAAATAACTACTAAATTTTAATCCTGTTGTCTGAAAAGGATTGATGCTTGTCTCTTTTTAAATGGACACTAATCCCATAATGAGAGCACAACCCTCATGATTATGATTTAAGTTCTTCCTAAAGGCTCACCTCCAAACACAAACACATTGGGGTTTAGGCTTCAACATATGAATCTGGAGCGGGCACAAACTTTTAGTACATAATGAAGACCAAAGAGAGAATGTGGTTTCTTTAGGGCATGCAACACCTGTGAGGATGCCATCTGATCATTGCAGCATTTCTATGAAAATTATTATTTGACTTTCATTTAAAATGGTGAAATACAGGTAAAATAAAAATTATTTCTTTACATTGGGCTCTAAAAATGGCACATTACTAATATATAATATCACAGAGCATTAAGTGCCACCAGCAATTCAAAGATAATGTTTTGAAGTTGTACATGGGATGGATAGATTTCAATGGAACACTTTGAATCTTTAAACATTGCACTATACTATGAAAACATGAAATGCTTTGAAATTATACATCATATATGAGACTAAAGCTGTTAACAAACTGGATACTTATACTCGAAGAAGATATTGACTCTATATTACATCTCTTTTTTATTTTCACTATAACAACCAATGAGTTTCTGTCCTTTTTTAGTAAATGGGAATAATAATAGTTTCTGAAAGGGCTCAAAATAAACCAAAATAATCAGACATCTAGCCATAAACTATAGTCCACATAATAGACCAATGTGCTTAAAGGTTATTGGGACTGAGTGTGTTACATCAAAGGCAAGCAACCAAACTCTAAGAATGCCTTCAACATATACTTTTTTAAGTCTGCTTAAAAAACCTGTAAATTTATATCAGAAATGTCTAATTTTGGTTTTTAATTGATCTTTTAGGTTTTGAATGTTCTTTTAAGAGTAAGATACTAGGATTTGACAGATATTAAAGTTGTACATTCAGAAAAAAATATTAACTCTATTTCAAAACCTCTGCTCTCTTTCAATACTGACTATTAGGTTGGATATTGCCTGTGATCAGGAATACATCTTATGAGGATTATGCCACTCCAAACTCTCCAATGGATTGTCTGTTTATACTATGCAAAAAAAAATGTATTCCTGATTAATAGCTATATATATATATCCCATCTCAGATTTGATCAGGAGTAAAATTTATAGATGATGTTTTTAAAATATATAATAGATCTAACAAAACTGATATTCTTCAGTGATATATTTCTTATAACATAAATATCACCAAATAGTTCAGATATTTATTGTTTAATAAATATTCAAATATTTTAATCTTTATTTTTAAGGGCAGAAAATAACAGAAAAATCTGGGGTTTTTGATCAAGGAAAAATGAACAAATATTTTTAACTGAAAAATAGTTTCAGTTAAAATTTAGAGAAATAATTCAAAATAAATATTGGACATATTTTCATAAAATAACATTGTGAAAATAGTGTGTGCACACCCAAGGGCTGAATTGTGAAACTGCCAGGCTTTAATGGCCTTTTGTGATTACCTCACAGTCACTTCACCCACACTGGAGAGATTATGAGCTCTACACAAAATCACTTTTCTATTTATTGTGTATTTCTTCCTTAAATAACTAAATGAAAATCATATTGTTATAAACAAAGGAGTTCATTCAAATATTACTGTCATAATACAAATTTTCTCTTCTAAGTGATGATGTTTTATGGTGTTTGTATAATGATATGTAGAAATACTTTTCATTATTCCAAAGTTTTAGGTCTTTCGCTTTATTTTTTTTTTTAGTTGTAGATGGACATAATACCTTTATTATATTTATTTTTATGTGGTGCTGAGGATTGAACCCAGTGCCTCACAGGTGCTAGGTGGGCACTCTGCCACTGAGCCACACATTCAGCCCCAAATCTTTCACTGTTACAAGTTGTAGTTTGCTGGGAGCCATTAGCCAAGTAGGTATGACAATTTCCTTGCCAGCGTACCCCATGTTGCTTAGTGGAAGGACTCATGGAAATAGGACATTTTGCAGTGACATTGCATGTAGGTGACCTTGCTCAAGGACCAAGGTGGATCCGGGTTTAGGGTGCTCCCGGTTTAGGATGATCCGAGTTTAGGGTGTTCCCAGTTTAGGGCGTTTCCAGGTTTAAGGTTATTCCTGCTGGGAAAAGGGCGTATCCTGCTGCCTGAGTTCCCCTTGAGTTCTCACAGGATTCAGACAGTATTTTTTGGGAGACAGAAGCCCAGTGGGGGTGGATTTGGGCAGAGAATGTGGATTTCCCTAGACATGATTGTAGACGGCTGGTGTGAGTTCGGGAATAAAGAGTCGCTGTTTGAATCTACAAGCTGTGTGGTGGCTCGTGATATTGTGCCCAGCCAGACTGCGGCATTTGTGCCCAGCCAGACTGTGGCAGTAGTTTGTCCCTGTGACTATTTTCTTTTAATTGTTATTTTGCATATAGTGGGCACATGCCAGTTTACTAAATGTTGCTGAATTTGATTCGAATAAATACCATCAGCAATTTCATAGCTTATGTATAAGAAATGATTTTCCACTTTCACTTTGTCACACTGTACATTTGAAAACACAGCCCATAGATGACAATTATTAATGGCTTACATTTGTGTGTTTAACTGTATCCCCCAAAATAAGTTTACCTATTTTTGAAGATGTCTTCTAACTCCCATTTAAATATTAATATTATGTATGTAAAACTAGAATTCTTTACAATGAAATTACCTTTATAATACTATAGACATTAATTGTGCATTCCCTAACACTGTAATATTTCTTAATTGATTTGAAAGCCAACTTATATGAATAAAATGTTTATAATATTTGACATAATATTTAGATCTTAGTTTACTGTTACTGTCTTGACTTCCTTTCTCTCATCTCTGACATGAGCAGCATAGTTCCTGGACATATCTTGTGCTTTATGCAACAACACACCATCTCAAATATTTGACACAATTCTCCAATTTTCTGATTTAAGTTTTTTTTGTTTTTTTTTTTTCAAATCTTCCGGGATCCACACAGGGCACCAATATGGCATTTTAACCGTATGGAAGAATGGCACATATCCAGGGTTAGCCCTTAAGAAATGGAAGAAAGGATCAAAAAACAGTGGCACATACCTGTGATTTCAGCAACTCAGGAAACTGAGTTTGGAGGATCACAGGTTTAAGTCCAGTCTGGGCAACTTATCAAGACCTGGTCACAAAGTAGATTGTCCTTGGTTTCCATCCCCAGTACTGGAAAAAAGGGAGGAAGGAAGGAAGGAAGGAAGGGATGGAGGAAGGAAGGGAAGGAATCTGAAGAGTATGGTTGAATTGTAGTTCCAACATTAGAGGGCTATTTCTGAGGTTGAGGCTGCACATTTCCACTAATAGACTTAAAAAAGACAGTGCCACTACCAACCCCTGTTAACCAGCTCAATTGTAATGCGCAGTCCCTCATGTCTTCTCACTTTTCTCTTAGATTCTCACCCTTGTCATTCCAAACATCACCTCTAAAATCCCTTTTCTAAACTCTCTTTGTCTCAGGTTCTGTGTACAGTAAAAACCAAGCCATGCAATGGAAGCCAGGTGGTGTATATGTGTACAGTATTGTCACAATGAAGAAGACTTTTCTCTGGGCTGGATTTGGGTGAGATAAAGAGTTATCCAGTAATTCTAGACTATTGATAGTAGGGACAAAACTAAGACTGTGAAGATACTGTCAAAACTGCTTTTGTCAATTGCAAAATCCTTACATATTGTCCATTTGGGAAAATAAAGGAGCTGAAACAGATATTTCCAACAACAACAACAACAAACACGCATAGCCTCTGCATCACTGTTTCTGAGGAGAGCCACTTCTCCTGCCTGATATATGTAAAATCATCATTTGAAATGGGTACCTTGCAATGTAGTGCTTGTCATTAGCAAGCTTTGCTTCCCTTTTATTAAAAGTTGGTGATAACTGTGATAAGCTCAATGTTTATTTTACAGCAACAGTCTCATTGGAGAGACTTCAGAACACTAACACAGGTGATAAGGGGACTTGCAGGAGTGAGTCTTCAGGGAGCTGGAGAGATGAGAGTTGACAAGGAAGATGGCTGAATAAGGGATCAGATATTGACATGGCAGATCTCTCCTGAGTTTCAGAATTTAATTTCCTGTCCAGATAAAATAGGACATATCTAATATGCTACAAAGATGCTCCTTGCATATTGTCCATTTGGGAAAATAAAGGAAGCTGGAACAGATTTGCCAGAACTGTTGCTAGAACTTTGAGTAAGGTTGAGACTGGACATGTGGTAATTGATGAATTGCTGCTTTATGGGGCGGGTGCTGGTCCATCAACCAAAGACAAAAAAGAATCCTAAAGTGTGAGTAGCACTGGCGACCACTGAAACTGCTGTGCTGAATGCTTTATCAGGTCAGAGTTGGCAGAGGGGAAGAGGATGTTGATCTATGTTCTCTGAAGCATTTCTACAAAAGCAAGAATCAGTTGTTAGCACTTAGTCCTCAGATGTGGTTTGCTGCATAACAAGGAGCAACACATGCTGGGAAACTAGTATCTTGACCTTCCAGTACCTGCAAATAACTAAATGTTCATGCTGTTTTTAGGGACCATGTAGATTAGAAGACTAGTATGCATAGGTTTGCATAAAGCAAAACAGTCATAGTGACTTGTACACTCAAACGTGTATCAAAAGTATTCAAAAAGTAGGAGGAAATTTAAAAATTTAACAGGAGAAATTATGTGAGAATAGTAGCACTAATTTTTGAATGTCCCTAAGCCTGTCATAAAAACATGTGGAGCTACTAAAAAATCAAAATCAAATGTCTCTGAGAAACATTTGTAACTATATGGGTTGGTAAGAACATCAGTGTACCCATTTGACGGGGATGCCTTAACAAATTCCCATACGCTGGGTATCTCAGAACAACAGAATTTATTACTTATGGGACCTTGTATCTATAATCAACTGTTGATAGGGCCATTTTTCCTCTGAATTTGTGATAGAAGAAATTTGTGATAGATATATAGAAAAGATATGTTCTGGGATTCTCGCCTACCTCCTGGTAATAGTCATATCTTGTCATGCATTTGGATATCTCCCTTATCCCTTCACATCATGTTTGCTCTATGTGTAGAAAATATCACCCTTCATCTTCATTAAAAAGATCCTCATGATGGCACACACATATAGTCCCAGAGCCTTGGGAGGCTAAAGCAGGAGGATCGAGAGTTCAAAGCCAGTCTCATCAAAAGCAAGGTGTTAAGCAACTCAGGAAGACCCTGCCCCTAAAGAAAATACAAAATAGGGTTAGGGATTTGGCTCAGTGGTCAAGTGTCCCTAAGTTCAATCCCTGTTACTCCCTCAAAAAAAAAAAATCCTCAAGAAACAGATCTATCGTATTAGAATCAACCATAATGACCTTATGACCTTATTGTAACTTGATCATATACCAAGACTATCTTCAGATGTCTATATCACAGGTACTGAAGGTTGGAATTTCAACATCTTTTTGGGGTATACACAATTCAAAACGTAATACTCAATAGTCATAAAATAAATATGGAATTTACAAATTTCCTTCAGCCAAATAAAGAGTCTTATTGGAATCAGATAGCATGTTAGAGGAATCAACGCAGAAACAAGACGCTGATGCTCTTAAGGACTGGAGAAAGTCAACATATCAAACAAATCCTCACTGACAAGTATATGGCATAATCTAAGCAGAACATTGGCAGGATTTTGCAAGACCCAATTTTTGAGTATAGTAAAGTAGCACAGAGATTTGGAAAGAGCAAATATTGGGGAATGTGACTTTTTGACACTAGCAAACAAAAATACCTTTGAGGACAAACTCTTGCCTTAAAGGTATAAAATCTAAATTGAATAAGACAGACATTAGGAGAAAAGAAGAGAGATGAAACAGATAAAAAGTGGAGGAGAAAATTGGAGGAGGCAAATGGCAGAATGTTGACATATTTTTGTCACTTCTTAGCAACAATTGAAAACAAAACTAAATCCCTGAAGCTAGATGATGAGAGATTTTATTTTTCAATCCTTGCTGAAAGTACAAACAATTCATATCAACTAGACATAAAAAGAGAAAAAGATTGTAATTGAATCCTATACAATATTAGGGGGAAAAAAAGACCAAGAATCAGATAATATCCTCATCGGAGCTGGGGATGTGGCTCAAGTGGTAGCGTGCTTGCCTGGCATGCGCAGGGTTGGATCCTCAGCACCACATAAAAATAAAAAATTAAAAAAATAAAGATGTTGTGTCCACCGAAAACTAAAAAATAAATATTAAAAAATTCTCTCTCTCTCTTTCTCTTAAAAAAAAATCCTTATGGACAGTGATGACTAATGGCAAAGATATGCCTATGAAACCGAAACTGTAAGGTGTCACCTCAATAAACTTGTTAGGAATCCTTTATTCAAAAGTCATTGTAATTAGGGAAAGATAACAGCAATCTGGACTCCAGGGAAATAAATTGCCATTCAGAGATGTATTTGGGGGATCCTAGGTGCTCTGTGTTTGCTAAATGGGCCTTACCCAAAGGAACAGCAAATTCTCTTTACTTTGTTAAAGGAGGTAGGAGGTCCCCTGAAATTAGGCAATCACTTCCTCATAGAAAAGGAGAGAACAGGAACACTCATCGTATTCTCTGAAAGGCTTCTGGTCTTTGAGAATGACTGCCCTAGAATGGCATGAGTCCTTTAAAAATATTCACATCCAAAGAGAGAAAGAACTTTCACTTATGAGCTTTTACAAGTTAATGCTCTAGAAAAAGGCCATAGATAGACCTGAACAAGAAAGCGACTGCCCTCTTCAAAAGGGAACACAAAGGCTGGGAGTTTGACAGGAAAAGCCCCTTCCACCAGTCACCAATAACCTGCCCTGAGAAAAGCAGACTTGTGTGTGTGGGGGAGACACTGAAGTGTGCAACATGACTCACAAAATGAAAGACATCCTGAAAGAATATCATTACCAGCCTCAGGAAAACTCAGAAGTGATGTAATTTCAAGAAAAACATGAAAACAAAAACGTCAAGAAAATGAGATGGATTTACATACATTATATATATGTAAACAACTCATGAATTTAAAAAGTTTCAAAGTATTTTCCTGAAGCAAATGTAACATTTTTTTGGTCAAAACTCAACAAATACTTCTCTAATAATGCCTTTTCAAGAATTATAACCCAAATACACATTGACAATACCAGAAGAAAAGATGTGTGCTTAAAATCTTTTATTATAATACTAACAAAAGATTTAAAAAAGATTATTCATTAAGCATGTCCATTATACATCTGCACAATGGGATCACAGGCAGCTATAAAATGGAATAAGGAATAACTATCAACCAGAAATGTAATGATAATAAGAACAATTCTTAAGATAAAAATTAAAATATCAAGTAATATTGTATTATGCATGTAAATTATTTATTAAGAAATATGGATATGTGTCGCGACCCCTTGCCCGCAAGGAAGACGCAACTTGGGAATCTTCTTTCAACAGTTTATTCAGGCCCTTGATATTTCTTCTTCTCTCTCTCTGATGCCCCTCCCAGCCTTAATAAAGCATCCCAAGCCCCAATGCAAAGCTGCCGCGTGGAGCTTTCTCACAGGGTGGTGAACAGGGTGGTGAAAAATCATGTGCCAACTTTCCCAGATAAGGAGTTGTTTGTCACAGACCACAGCGGAGCCAGCGTCATCTTGTAATGGCGACCATAATCTGCAGAAACGGCAGAAGCGGCTCACCACAGTTCCCCCTTTTCTGTTTTCTTAAAACAATACAGGCAAGAGTAGAGGTCCTATCCCACTGTGCAGAAGTGGCTGCATAGTATGACTCAGTCCTAAGGAGGCGCCTTCCCCAGATCTGAAGCCATATCAGCCGACGCCTTTTTTCGTGGGGCGGGGCGTGAACGCGTCTAACCCGCATGCAATAGGACATGCTCTCCTTGAGGTCCACGTCAAGGATCACTCAAGTGCAGTGCCTTGCCTCGCATCCTGTATCGTGACGATGGTGGACGAAGGGTGATAGCTGAGGCTGAACTGTGGCTGTTTATAAGGACAAACAAGTTGACAGCACCCTGAAAGAAAGGCACGAACTTCAAGGCGATAGAAAAGTACTAGTGTGGAAACCCATCTGCGTGCAATGGCAGTAAGACCGGCAGAGTGCAAGGGCTTTCCAACACTAAGAGAATAACAAGGAAAGTCATGTCGATCCCAGTGCAATGTTATAATAACTTGGGGTGTAACGACCATGACAAAGGTTTACTGCTTAATATGCGCAAGCCAGACTTGAGGCGAGTTACCATTTTCTAAAGCTGCAAGAGCTTGTATGATCATAGCCTTTTCTTGTGCATGGCGAGTTTTAAGGCGACAGAGAAGCCACAAACAGAGTACAACACTGAAGCAACACATTGCACCAAAAATGCCTACTCCCACCCATTCTTTGAAGAAGGAAAAAGCAGAAGATATCCAATCGGTGAATTGACCCAAAGTCACTGGTTCGACATGGGTACTATTCAAAACAGCAATCTGGGTTAGTTGAGACTGGATCATGTTTTCTGCTTCCATGGACCAGGTTCCGGATAAATATTCCCCGATGATGCGGGAGGCATTTCTGGAATCATAAAATCTGACAGAGGTTATACATAAATGTGCACGTTGATCAACACAACCCAAATGTACTAGGTCAGACAATTCCTCAACTTGAGCTTGAAGCAGATCTATCCTTTGATTAGCAGCTAGAATCCCAGATAAAATGTGTTGATTAATTCTACTTTGAGATTCAAGTATGGTGGATGTTTGTTGAATAACCTGATTAATAGTGGCAGCAGTTTGTACCTGGCTGGCCATGGCTACTCCAGCTATAACTGCTGCAGCAGCAGATACCGCCACAGCTGTCACTATGGCTGCCGTAATTCCAAAATCTCTACGGGCTCTAATCAGTTCAACAATAGGAAATGACTCTGGATCTGCAGTAACCGGGATCGGGACAAAGGTTGGAAATTTCATAACCATTGCCGTAGTCCAAGAGCCATTCCAACACTCAGACAAATAACAGGTAATATTAGAGCAATTAAGCATCCCCTGTGATGTAACATTAGCCAAAAGAAACAGGAACGGAGATTGGAGACGGACTGCTGCGGAGGGTAATGTAGCATTAGATAATTGTGAATTATTTGCAGAAATTTTAAGCCTCCTACCTCGCTCCGAGTCTTGGGTACTGCCAGAAACATTAAACAGCCAACTTTGGACTCCTAATATTTCCCTGGGGAAACACAAGCGCGGACTAGACTAGCCCAATCTGAGGGAGTCATGCAAAATCTAGTAAGTCCCTCCACCTGAGTGAGAGTGAAAGCGGAATCTATGCCATAAGTGCGGACAGATTCTGCCAAGGTTTTAATTATCTTAAAGTCTAAAGGCTCATGATATCTTCCCCTGTTATTGTCCTGAAATACAGGGTATGCAAGTCCCATATCTGTATTAACTGTCCTCCAAACTTGTGCATGAAAAGATCTCCCGGAACCTTGGCTCCCCCCCACATACGGAGGTGGGGCAATCAGCACCATATCTTCTTCTAGATATTCTACCTCCTCCTCCTCAGAGTTTTGTTGACTGATGTTAACTCCCTTCCCCTTCTTACAGTAGGCCTGCGTGCCCTGTGTCTCCTTTTTCTTCTTTTTCATTTTTATCTTATGTAGTTGTTGTAACAATATATCAAGGTCCTCAGAACTCTCTGAGTCGCTTGTGTTCTCAGGCGTTTTTAATTCGGTCAAGTCTGGGTAGAGCCTTCTCCTATTTTTATCTTCAGGCTCTTTTGCCTTCTCACTACTGTTACTTTTAATATTCTCTGCCACTTCACTACATGATCCTTCAGATTTTTCCTCATGCAGTTGCTCAAGAATAGCTTGACCCTCACTCACAGCTTCCTGGCATTTACCATCTGTTATACATCCTCTAACTAACTTCCAAAGTGGTATAACGCCACCCTCTAAGGTGCCTTGCTCACGAGCAAAATCTAGATCTTTCCCTAATTTGTCCCAGCTGGGAATCGTAAGAGTCCCTGAAAAAGCAAACCAAGGAGCCGCTATATCAGCTTCTCTTAAAAACATCTGCAAAGTACTCTGCTTTATCTTAAGTCCTTTTGAATGTGACAACCCATCTAGGGCCAACAAAATTGGGCTTGAAGAAGCAACGCCCATAATGTTTTTAGAGCTATAAAGAAAGTGAAAGTACAAAAGTCCCCGCTCTCTTCCTTTTACAGGGGAGCGTCCCTGTCGTCACAACAACAAAAGAAGCACAAAAAACAAAAGCGAAATGACACAACAACAAAAGAAACACAGAAAACAAAAGCGAAAGTAGAAGCGAAAGTACACAGTGCAGCTGCAATAAAATGTAAGGCTCTCTCTGTGTTTACAGAGGAGCTGCCCCGCTTTGGTCGCGGATCCCACTTACTAGGGACTAACCCCGCTTTGATAGCGGATCCCACATATTGGGACTAACCCCGCTTTAGTCGCGGATCCCACTTACCTGGGACTAACCGGTGCACCACCCCTGACTGCTGAAAGTTCTGGTTCCCGGGTTTCGGCACCACTTGTCGCGACCCCTTGCCCGCAAGGAAGACGCAACTCGGGAATCTTCTTTCAACAGTTTATTCAGGCCCTTGATATTTCTTCTTCTCT
Organism: Marmota monax; assembly: GCF_021218885.2. Taxonomy (NCBI): domain Eukaryota; kingdom Metazoa; phylum Chordata; class Mammalia; order Rodentia; family Sciuridae; genus Marmota; species Marmota monax. The sequence goes on from NW_026693687.1 coordinate 54,286, forward strand.
CTCTCTGATGCCCCTCCCAGCCTTAATAAAGCATCCCAAGCCCCAATGCAAAGCTGCCGCGTGGAGCTTTCTCACAGGGTGGTGAACAGGGTGGTGAAAAATCATGTGCCAACTTTCCCAGATAAGGAGTTGTTTGTCACAGACCACAGCGGAGCCAGCGTCATCTTGTAATGGTGACCATAATCTGCAGAAACGGCAGAAGCGGCTCACCACAGATATGGATATTTAAAATAATATGAAGAGGCTAAAATGGTATAGATTGGAAACCTCTATGTTAAAATTTATATTTGTGAAAATATTTTGTTTTGTGAATTTGGCTTTAGATCTATATTAACACTCTATAAAATATAAAAGAAAATAAATCTTCCAAAAAATCTTAAAAGCCATCCATAGTTAATAAATTATTCAAATAAGACACAGCTGTAAATGCTGCTGGCAATAAAAGTACAGAGGTGGATATTAAAAGTAACTCTATAACCAGTCATGTGCCAAAAAGCATCTCAATATAATAGTCCCTAAGAAGATAAATTATGATAATATAAAACTCTTTTCAACAATTATATTGTAATAGCCTGAGTCTATTATTTATATGAAGCTATTGTATAGATATTATGAAATAAAGTAAATAAATAATTATACTCAAATCTAAACTCTTTATACTTGGGCAAAATATGATACAAGTGTAAGATGGAATATTAAGTAAAATGTGTTCCATGTCCTTGATTTACAACTACCAGTGTGAACTTGGTTTTTATTTTTATAAAGTATGCACAACTTTCTAACACTACTCATGTGAATTACTCTCATTACTACTCAAATGTGGTGTCAGAGCTCCCTGGAGCATTCTGGAGAAATAGAGAATTGGAGTAGAATTGTGAAAGATTTGAGAAATAGCATGTCATTTAAGAAAGCAAGAGAGCTTTCAAAGATTACTGGGTCACCTAAGACACGTTTCCAAGAAAAAAGTTAGAAAATTGTATAAAAATACAAATAATAAGTTCACTGGATTAAAACTCATCAAATAAAATTGAATCTGTCATTCTAATGAGGGAAAATTGCTTAAATACGTACAAAGTTAGAGAATGAATTTATTTTTTTCTCAAAATTTCATGAATCAAACAAATATCCTACTATTTTTAAATATAATTTTAAGTTTTTTGATAGACATTTATTTTATTTACTTAATACGTGGTGCTGAGGGGATGGGGTTGTGCTCAGTGGAAGAGCGCTTGCCTAACACATGTGAGGCACTGGGTTCAATCCTCAGCACCACATAAAAGTAAATTAAAAATCAAGGTTAAAAAAAAAAGAATGCTTTAAAAAAATGCAGTGCTGAGAATTGAACCCAGTGCCTCACACATGCCAGGCAAGTGTGCTGCCGCTGAGCCCCAGCCTCAGCCCAAATATCCTACTTTTTTAGATGAACAATATCTAAAGTAACCAAGTTGTTAATGACAATAATTATAGAATTGTTCCATAGAATAAAGATGGAATGATCTAATTAGAATATTGTGATTTAAAAGGCCTAACACAACAATCAAAAACCTAATAATTGCAGAGTCTGCATTTTTGCATTGTACATTGATATCTTCCAACATCCAAGAGAAAGTGATGGAGTGAGGGAAAAAAAAGAGAAAGGAGAGAAAGATGAGGAAAAGGAAGAATAGAAAATGGAAGAATGAAACTAAGAAGGAAGGAAGGGAAAGAGGGAGTGAAGGAAAAATCAAACAGTGAACCTTGTGGAAAGAGAGAACAACGCTATCTGAGGTATCTGAGGTATCTGAGCATTAGTCTTGCCAGATACCAAGCCTGGCTGGAGGAAGCTTGCTAAGGTTCATGCTCTGCCCCTTAGCTAACTCACAGAAATGCTGGAGTTAGAAGAAACTATTAAAATGACATCATAGGAGTGAGATCCATGGAACCTGGAATGTGAAAAATACTGAGGAAAATCAAACCGATTTTATCAGTAAAGAAATTCAAAGAAAAATATGAATTGGGAAAAAGAGATTTAATTAACATTTAACATGTTTACAGTATGTGGTCCATATTTGAAATCTGATTTAAAAAAAAAAAAAACTTATTGTGGGCTGGGGATGTGGCTCAAGCAGTAACGTGCTCGCCTGGCATGCCCGAGGCGCTGGGTTTGATCCTCAGCACCACATAAAAGTAAAATAAAGATGTTGTGTCCACCGAAAACTAAAAAATTAATATTAAAAAATTCTCTCTCTCTCTCTCTCTCTCTCTCTCTCTCTCTCTCTCTCCCCCAAGTTACCCAAAGAAATAATTCTTAAAAAACAACAACAACAACAAAAAAAACAACTTTGGGCTGTGGATGTGGCTCAAGCTGTAGCACGCTCGCCTGGCATGCGTGCGCCCCGGGTTCAATCCTCTGCACCACATACAAATAAAGATGTTGTGTCTGCGGAAAACTAAAACATGAATATTAAAAAATACTCTCTCTCTCTCTCAAAAAGAAAACTTATTGTAAATGCATTTATATGAGAGTAGAGAAATGATGAGATATTTGGTCATTTTAAGAAGTTATTGTTAAATGATTCTGTGCAGTAATTGTATGTTTTTGTTCAGGGATAGTCCTTATCTTTTACAGTAAGTACTAAGATATTTATACTAAATGTGGTATCATGTTGAAATTTCCTTTAAAAAATATCTAGAAGTAAAATGAAAGTATGTGATGCATAGGTGAAATATTATTACCGTCAGCAATTTTTAATGACTAACTAATTCAGTGAGTTTTGTATTCTTTATTGTGTGGCTATGGAGGCTTCTACTTGGATTGTTTTGTGTTCAGAGATTTCCTTAAAGTCCTTGAACAATAAGTGCCCCACATTTTGTCTAAGGATACTGTGCTCATTTGGGGGCACACCTTCAATGCCTCTCAGTTTACAATGCTGCCTTAGCCTTCATTTGCTGCTTGGGTCCCAAGGGCAGCCAGAAATGAATTAGGCATTTGTAAAGACATATCTGACAAGCCTCTGCATATATATGTAACACTTTAGAGTTTCCAGAATTACATCTGTCAAAACTTTTAACATGTTTTAATTTTTTGGATATTTTTATGATAATCCACTAGTTTCCCTTGTGATATTTGGTCTGCTCTTGCTTGTCCCAACTATAGTCCTAGATATAGGCAATGGTAGCATTCATCTATGTTCACTGGAAAATTGGCAAATACCCTGGGAAAAATGTGTCACTGTGAGCAAGCTCTGGATCAGGACAAGTTAAAATGGTCCTTGGGAGTAGAGCTTTCTAGGAAACTTCCAGATATTTAAAACATTTAAATTTCTATTTCTTTCTAGAGTAATAAACCCACTCTATGATAGGGAATCCAAATCAATGAATTCCATTCTCCAGGGAGAATTCTTGAGATTTGACTTAAAAATAAGTGTTTGGAAATTTAGCTCTGTTGAGGAGTTTCTGCCTAGCATGAATAAAGTCTTGGGTTAAATTCTCAACACCAAAAAAGTTAAATAAAATAAGCATTTACTTTTAACTCTAAAGATTTTTTTAGCAAAAAATACAAATAACACAGATTTTGAGTAAATCTAATCATGTGATTACTGCAAAATGTAGCTATTGTCCAGATGTAAACATTTTACGCTTTGAAGCAGTACAACACTTGTTACATAATAGGTAGTTTTATAGCTAGTAAATGTCTGTTTCCCTCATAAAATAATAAAAGCAAATGGAAGCAATGAAATGTTTTCTTTCCAAATTATTTCAAGTAAGTACAGTTCCCTGTCTGGGCATAGGGTTACATGATTGCAAGAGTTTTCAATTACTGCTAAGGCAAATTATCACAAACCATGTCTTTGAGTCACAATGTTTTGGTGTAACACAAATTAATAGAGTAAACTCTATTAATTCTGCATGTTAGAAATCTGAGTTTACTCTATTAATTTCTTTTTGTGTGTGTGTGTGATTCAGAAGGTTGAAATCAAGGTGTTAGATCACACAAACTTACATCGGTAGCCACCAGGAAAGATTCTGTCTTGCTGGGATTCAGATTCAGGTTGCTGGGAAAGTTCAGTCTCTTATGCTTGAAGAGCTAAAGTCCCCTTTAAAGTGGCTGTCACTCTTGAGCTTCTCTCACTGCTTAAGTTGTCTGAGCTCCTCTTTACACAGCTTCCTCTTGTTCAATCCAGTGACAATATCCCAAACCCTTCAAAACTGATTTCAGCAAGAGAAAATTCTTTATTTCCTTATAACTCATTATGGTTACAATGGATCTATGCAGATAACCCAGGATAATCAGCTTTTATTAAAGTCCATGATCTAAATTTCACTTGCAAAGTCCCTTTGGCCATGCAATTTAACATATTTGAAGTTTCAATGGATTAGGGCCTGGATATCTTTAGTGGCAGTCTGAGCATGAAAGTTTGATCTGCCTACCCCAAAATAAAATATGATCAAGGTTTGCAAATCTAGATTAGGGGTAAGGCAGGTGTCAGTATGCCAAGCCAAGTTTTGACGATCTGAGTTGTGTCAGTAACTTGATTACTCTCTCTGGATACTTACCTGTGGCTAAGATGCCACATTTCCCTTAATCAACATCTACCTGCTCCTATTATCTGTTGAGGCTAACTTGTGCATTTCTTTAAAATGAAGCTCAAAAGGGCAATGAATTACAACAACATTTTGACTTCACCCTGTGAAGGCTTTAGAAGACAGTGGAAAAATAATCTCTCCAAGGATCATAAATTTTACATTTATTTGTCATTTTTATAAGAAGTGATGATATTGTGGGGCTGGGGATGTGGCTCAAGTGGTAGCGTGCTTGCCTGGCATGCGTGTGGCCTGGGTTCGATCCTCAGCACCACATACAAACAAAGATGCTGTGTCCACCGATAACTAAAAAATAAATATTAAAAAATTCTCTCTCTCTCTCTCTCTCTCTCTCTCTATCTCTCTCTCTCTCTCTCTCTCTCTCCCCCCCGACCTCCCTCTCTCTTTAAAAAAAAAAAGTGATGATGTTGTGATATGAAGATTTAGACTAGTATTTGGCAGTAAATATTTTTAGATAAACTTGTCCTACAGAGAATGAATTTGTAGACACAATAGTAAAGAGATTGGTGAAAATTTTTGTCTACAAACTTATTAAAAGGTAGATAGTTTGAATTAAGTATGTATCCGTTATTCACCAAAAGCCTTGCATGGTAAAAATAGGATAGTACTAAATCCTGTTTCTGGCAGTTTAACTCATTTTGTCTCATAATCCCAGATGTGAGACACATATAAAAACAAATATTGTATATAATACATAATTATATTATATAATAGCATGCATTATATAATTATAATATTATATATCATAATTATAGAATGGTAATATAATAATATATTCATGATAATTAATATTAATTGATATAGTAATATATAAGCTCTAGATTATGATTCACAATCTATATTAATGCACCTTGCTCAATTTTGCTGAAATATTCATAGAATTGATAACTTGGGACTTAATGTGTTAACACTGTCTTAAGAGATTCATGTTAAAAATTGTCCACAATGAGAAGAACAGAGGATGTGAATATGTTTGAGCACATGTATGCATCTTCACCAAGGCTAACACAGTCATAACCAGGCACAAGACCACAGCATGCTAAAGAGGAAGACCAAATATAATAGTAACATAATCTGAGGGTTCAGATCAGGTGTTGGAAAAATTGAATATATCAGACACTTTCTACCAAGGAAAGATTAACATTTTTAATCTAGCTAGGAGAGACACTTACTATATATTTAGATTTGCTTTTTCTGTTGTGAAAAAAAATGAGAACATTATTAGAAAAGTATCTCTATTTGTGTACCAGAAGAATGTTATTTCCTGCCATGGCAATAACCACTATAATTTTTCTAATCTACAAATTCACATTATAACATTTAAAAAAATTCTAGATAATAGTGATAACTAAATACTTACTGCTCTGTATTGTTAGGTATTTCCTATTTTGTGAAAAGTGTTTATTTATAAAATTAGGATGTTCTACTAGATACTTGGGCATGATGTCAGTTTTGACACAATTAACTTTACATTTTGAGTTGTTTCCTGCAAAATGTGGTATATGATCTGTACCACAACAAACTATGGAATTTTTTTCCCTATAGCCATGAAAAAGATTCAGAAATGAAGAGTAGGATTTGGTAATCATCTTTCCTTATTATATTTTATCAGCTTCCCAGAGAGACTTTGTTTTCTGGTGGGAAAATCCCTAAGTTCTCTTGTTTAGTCCTATAAAGTGGAATACTTCCAGAAAAAGAAATACTTGTTTATGTAAACTGAAACCAATCATGCTAAAACCAATCATGGGAATTCTTGCAACATGGAAAACTCAACATAACAGGATTTATGATAATGACTTGATATTAATTCCCAGAAGAAAAATCGATTGTTTTTACCCAGTGTGATGGGGAATACTAGCCCTCTTATGGAAAATCTTGAGAAGACATCTTAAGCTGTCTCAAACCACATACCCTGAAATAAGACTGCCACTCCGCACGTGACTATACAGGTTCACATTCTTACAGGAGTTAATAGGTGGGTCATATCATGAAATGAATTATACACTAGGCTCTCAAAAGCTAAAGCCAAAATCCCCAAACCAGTGTCTATGAATGGGACATTGTATGAAAATAAAGTTTCTAAAGAAGTAACCAGTGAAGGATCTCAAGGTGCAACAATTCTTTTTTATTCATGTGGAATGCAAATCCAAGGAAAAATGTCCCTATAAGAAAGGAAGAGGAGAAAACTACAGGGAGTAGCTGGGCCATATGAAGAAAGTTCAATGGCCAGAGTCAGCCAGTTGGAGCCAAGAAATCCATGTTTTGCAAGTCAGCACTGGAAGTTAGCAGAGATTCACAGGACAGATTCTCAGGACCTGCAGAGATGAGCAGGCCAATGCATGCTACACGCTTCATGACCAGTAAGAGAGAAAAAAATTTTTTTTCATCTGTTCTTTTCTTTAATCCTACAGCACAATCACATTCATAGGAATTTTTGAGTACTGTAGCAACTCTTCATTTCTCACCACTTACAGTTTTGTATTTTTCAGGTAATTTTAACATTTTATTTTATTCTGTAATTTTATAATTTCAGGTGGAATAAATAGAGATAAAATTAACTTCCTGAATTCGGATGTGGGTCAGTGGTTGAGAGCTTGCTTCACATGTGTGAGTCCCTGGATTTAATCCCCAGTAACATGCACACATATGCATACACACACAAACAAACAAAAACAACAACAACAAAAAACTCACAAGTGAAATTCTGAGATATCACACAACTATTAGGTGCTGAGATGAATGTAATCATTTATTTACTTATTTATAACAACCTATTTGGTAAATAGCTAAAGAAATATAGAAGAAGATCACAAATAAAATCATAAAATATAAAATTGAACAACATTCAAATAAAAAAGTATCCATACTTAAGCACATCATAGTTAGGGAAGTTGAAAAGCAGTTAAGGACAAAAATCTTTAAAAAAAAGTCACATGAATAAAAGTGGAAGGAAGACAACAGTGGATAGGGGCAGGGAGATAATGAGAGTGCAGAAAGGATCAAATTGTGTATTATGTTCATGATTTTCTGCATTTAATAATTATTCTGCATAATAAGTATGTTCTAATAAAAAAGGTAGAGAAAAAGAAACATTCATAGAAAAAAGACATGTTTAGAAAAGTCCAACAAAATGAAAGATCACAACCATCTAGAAGGTTCACCAGAGACCAGAAGACAATGAGATGATGTTTTTAAAGAGATAAAAGAATGAATAGAAATTGTTAACTTAAAAATTCTAAATAAAGAGCAACTAACTAATGTGAATGTGAAACAGAGCTGTTTTTTAAAAAAGCAATGAGAACAAATTTTACTTGCAGAGTTTTCTCTATAGCTGAAGGAATTTCTTAGCACTGAATAGAAATAACTCCAGAAAGAATTAGAGATGTGCTGGAAAAAATTGTAAATATTTAAGTATGTGGGAAATACAAGTTTAAATATATTTCCTTATAATTCAAATAGCAAATGGCTGACATTTCCATTTAGCCAACACTTTGGCAGCTGTCTAAATCCAGATCATACCACATGCCCTTCAAAGTTTATGATCAACAATTAGTACAATATAATCTCATTAATAACATATATTCAGCAACACTCACATAAATAGTGCAACTGTATCTGTTATTAAAAGCATCGTTTTCTAATGAAACATTCCTTTTTAAATTTTATTTGTATCATTTATTTATTTTAAATGAACACTATACCTTTATCTATGCATGTATCTATCTGTCATCCATCTATCTATTTATCTAGGTAAGGATCGAACTGAGTGCCTCACGTGTGCTAGGCAGGCACTCTCTGAGTTACAACCCAAGCCTAATGATGCATTCATCCTTGTTCCATTCCAAACCTGTATAGAAGCAAGTGGATGCCAAAATTGCTTGGCAAATAAAATAGTATAAATGTTAACCAAAATATCCCAGAAATAGAAATCCACTGAACTACAAAACACCTTATAAAACATGCCAGTAGATCAGAACTCTGAAAACAGAAATATAGTAACATTGTGGATGGGAAACAGAAAATCAATGTTTAAAAAAAAAAAAAAAACCTTAGAGAAGGAAGGTTGAAGTAGAAAAAAAAAGGGAAAAGAACAAAAGAAGCTCTTTGAAAAATGACACAAGGCAGAATTAAAAAAAAAAAGGAAAGACTTTCAGATGCTATAAAGTTAAGAGGAAAACATCCCAAATTACCATTGTTCTTGCTGTTCATTAAAATGTATTTAAACCGTATGTACACACATACACACAAAACAAACAAATACACAACAACAACAACAAAAGAAAACAGCATATAGATGTTTATAGCAGCTTTATTTACAGTTGCCAAAACTTGGAAGTATTCAAGATGACCAGTAATAGTTAAGGATAAATAAATTGTGGCATCTCTAGACCAGTGGATTTCTATTCAGTGCTAAAACCAACATGTTAATTCAATAAGAGACATGGAGGAGTTTCATACGCATATACTTAAGTGGAAAAATATATAGCCTGAAAAAGAAAAAAATATCTATAATAGAAAAATCACATATCCATCTTACAGAACCAGGAAAGCTGAGTATTATAGGCCTAAAGTAATCAGAAGAAAGAAAATAAGAAAAATTAGGTCAGAAATAAATTAAATTGGAAGCAAAATAGCAGAGAAAAATCAGTGAGACCAAAGGCTGATTCTTCGAAGAAAAACAGTAACATTGATAAAGAGACCTTTAGCTTAATGGGAAAATAAGACAGAAGAAACATAACACTGATATCAGAAATGAACATGTGTTCATCATTTTAGACACTAAATGTGTAATGCATTAATATTAGGAACAAGTGTATGTTCTCAAATTAGGTATTTTAGGACAAAAGGAACAATTCATTAAAAATAAAATCCTGAAACTCACACTAGGAGAATTTGATAACCTGAATATTACTTTACTTATAAATGACAATGAGATAGTAATGAACAGCCTTCCAAGAAAGAAAATTCTAGGTAAAGATATTTGCACTAGTGAATTATATCAAAGATTTAGGTAAGAAATGAAAGAAAACTCTCTTCAATTTCTTCCAGAAAACAGATGTAGAATGATTAACTTTTTATTAGTGTTAACCTAATAATAAAATGGAATAAAAACATTAAAAGCATGGGAAATTACAGGTCAATATTCTCTTTACCATAGACATAAAAATGCTAAAGAAATTTTAGAAAACTCAATAATGTAAAAGACAAGGAATATGACATGAGTTATCTTTAAGAAGCAATCAGTACATTTATATATACATAACTTCTTATCATAGGTTGGCAGGACATTTCTTTATATTAGTGAAATCTTAAAAAGTATTATTAAAATAAAAAATATCTAAATGTTATGATCTACATAAATTGATTCATTATTATTATTTGTTTTTATTATCAAATTGACTCTACAATAGATATGTAAAACAATACTAATTGTGCATATATATGTAATATTATATGATATTTCAGTACACATATTCATTGAACATTTCTAAATTAGGTTAAACATGTCTATCTCCTAACACATATAGATTATCTTTAAGGTGAAAACACTCAGGATTTTTTCTTCTAGCATTCTGAAATACATAGCATATGGATGCTTTCTATAGTCATCTAGCACAACAGTCCCTCTAACTCCTATTAAACTGTAACTTGATACACAATGATCAATCTTTTCCTAGCTCTTCTTTTCAACTTCCTTCCCCAGACTCTGGTAATCATCACATCACTCTCAAGTTGTATGAGATCAACTATTTTCACTTACACATATAAGTGAGATTCTGCAGTATATGTACCTGGCTACTGCACTAGCATAATGATGCCCAGTTCCATTTATGCTGCTGCAAATGACCACTTTATTATTATTAACCACATTTCTTAATATTCTGCACTAAGTATGACTTTGATAAAATGTATCAAACTGCTGGGAAATTCATTCTTATTTATGGAATTTCCACAAAGGTAAAACAATACTATTTTATTTTCTTGAAAATGAAACATATTTCTCTGAATTAATATGGGATGCTATGACTTCTCTCTAAATGTTATGTTTTGTTTTGTATGGTGTCACATTTAAATACATGTTGAACAGATCCTTAATACTGAGTCTGGATTAAGTAATAACAGTTTTAACTGAAATAATCTGGTAAATATTTTAGAAATATGAATGAAATAAGGATTTTTCTGAGGGTGGAGAAACAGATTGAATTAGATGTTAAGAACAAAAAGATGAAAAATTAATGTTGGAATGACTCCACCCTTGTGTTTGAAATAAACAAATAAATACTAATAATACCATATGATAAAAACTAGAAAAGAGAAAAAGAGTTTAAAAAAATTATGTAGATAGATAGATAGATTGATAGAGAAAATTGGGCACCTTGTCAGATTTATTTATTTGTCTAAGAATTTTTGGTTTGGGGGGTTGAACCCAGGGTCTTATGCATACAAGGTAAACATTATAGCAATGGAGTGATATTCCTATACTACCTGTGTCAGATATAATGTGGTAGAACTACAATATCTTTCCTAGAACAATTTCTTTTGGATCCTATAGAATGAATATACATCAGCTACACAATGGAAGAAAAGAATGCCCCAGATGATAGAATCCTAGGTCTGTAAACTGGAAGTGAGTTCATGTCTGCATCAGGAACTCAAAGTAGATCATTAGTGGTAGAATAAGATGTATGGGGTAAGAATCAAGTTACAAAGACTATATGGGATTATATGATATGGGGATTTGTGCACTAATGTAAGGCATTTACTATGAGAGTTAGAGAGGACAATTAAATTTCTTGAGCAGAGTCAAAGAGGGTTCTCAGGATTTTACAGAAGTCTTGGTGTAATGACAAAGGTACATGTAGAAAAGTTTACAGAGTTGAATGAGTACCATAAATATTGAATTGGTAGTACTGATTATTGATTAGCATGTGCCTCAACATAAATTACCACACATTTGTTTTAGATCATTGATCAGCCTATGTTGCCTATGGTAATATGCAGAACAGGAAAAGTTCCATGAAAGGTTTACAAGAACATACTTCAAGATAAATAAAATGCAGTCATAAGAAGAAGTGCCAAAGTTCTAGGTTGCCAAGTAAGAAATAATTTTGAAAAATGTACCTTGGATTTAGTAGAAGAAGTTAATATAGGTATGAGAAATATCTTTGGGATATTAGAGTCAGATGTAGAATTGAAGTTAATTTAGAAGTGAATGACTGATTTGTTATGATTATTGTGTGGTATTTGAGGTAATAATGTGATGAACTAGATGGAAACTTTCTTTATGGAAGACACATGAACACAGTCACACAAACACGTGATTTAAATTACAGAAGGGAATATTAAACCCTGCTAACAGAGGACATAGAAATTCCAAATAAGGGGCTGGAGTTATTTATTGAGGCTGTTATCTCTGATTGATTTTCTTAACAGTATACTGATTAAAGAGTCTCAACCATAGTTTTACAACCTCAAAACTATTAACATTTTAGATCAAAATATCATTATGATAGAATCTTTTCCTGTATACTGCTGAAAGTTCAGCATCATCTTAACCCCCAGATACCAAGATAACTTCCCCCAATCAAGATAAATAAATATCTCCAGATATTGCACATGCACCATGTGTGGAGGCAAAGTCACCCTTGTTTGGGAAACACTGATCTCAATGAAAAAAAATATTTTAAAACAAGAATGACAGCAAACAATATTTTCTAGCTTTGAAATGTGATTCTGAATATATATTGCTTTTATTTTAATCAGTCTCTAAATGCAAAAGGAGCACATACTTTCATATATATTTCATCTGGGAATGTTTTAATACTTGCATTCTAATGAAGTGAAATATTTTTGAAAATTTACATGGTGTTTTATATTTGTTACAGCTTGCAGCTCACTTTAAACATTTTGCAATATGAAACTATAGTTATCCTCTGAGAAACCTAATTTAGAGACAGTATTCAAGTTATATATATAGCCCTAAGGGAAAAAAATCATGCAGGCAATGGGGCCCATCTTCTGGAATTTAATACTACATGAGGTAATGGACCTGTCCAGTGTATTTGAGGAGAGGAGATTATAACCTCACTAGTCCTTTGGGAGACATTAAGAATTCAGAGTAAGTAAATTAAATACATTAATAATATTTACAAGCAGTATTTTCCATAAAATTCTAAAAATATATTCACCATATGTTCTGTCAAATGCTGTATTGAAAATAATTAGATATACTATGATTAAAATATTTCTTTCAGAAAACACTTATTTTTAAAGATATAAGAACCAGCTTCAATATTGTCTCATCTGGTTCTTTGTTAGAGGATTTCTTTAATGTAAGGGTCCTGAATAATTTTGCTTGACATGAATCCCTTTAACCATATTATAAACCAGGGTGGACTTTTAATCAGAGTACATATACTTATTTTTAAACCCCTGCCATAAAATATAAATAATTATAAAACAAACAGATTATGTTGAAATATAAATGTCTGATATTTAAACATGATATTGTAATCTAATTGTTTCTTTATAAATGCATTGACAACCGGAATTAATGAAAAGTCTAATTACATAATTTCAAAGTAATAATAAAGATATGAACAATATTGCACTATATGTAATATATAATAAGAAAATAGCTAAAAAGTAACATGTTTAATTTTTTCAGGTATTTATGAGCTTTCTAAAGTTCCTTCTGTTGATTTCCATTTTCATATAATTGTGGCCAAAAAAGATGCTTGGTATGATTTCAGACATCTTAAATCTGATAGACTTGTTTTGTCAACTAATGCATAATTTATCCTGGAGAATGTTCCATGTGTGATCGATAAGAATGTGTGTTCTGTAACTGTTGGACAGAATGTTCTATATATGTCAGTTTAGTCATTTGGTCTAGACTGGAGTTTAAATCAGATTGTTGATCTTTTTTTGTCTAGACGATCTGTTTATTGCTGAAATTGTAGTGTTGAAATTTCCCATTATTGCTGTATTGCAATCTATCTATTCTTTCAGAACCATTAATATTTGCTTTATATATTTAGGTGGTCCAGTATTGTTTGTATATATACTCATTATCTCTGGCTGTATCAACTATAATAAAATAACTTTATTTATTATTATAAAATGAACTTGTTTTGTATTGTTTGTAATTAAAGTTTGCATTATCTAATGTAAGCAAAGCTGTCTCTGCTCTCTTTTGGTTTTCATTTGCATGGAATATGTGATTCTATTCCATCATTTTCAGTCTGTGTCTGCTCTTACAGGCGAAGTCTTTCATAGTCAACATATAGATAAGTACTGATTTTTTGTTTGTTTGTTCATCTTTAAAATTCGTTCAGTCACTTTTTAATGAAAGTTTAATCCCCTTACATTCCAGGTAATTATTGATAGGGAAGGACTTCCTATTGTCATTTTTTGCTTTTTAGTTATTTGTGAATCATACTCTTACTGTCTTCCTTTATGGTTAGGTGATTTCCCCCTTAGTAGTATGTTTTAATTTCTTGCTTTTTTATTTTTATATCTACTTTAATTTTAGTTTTTATTGATCATGATGCCAAAGATCCTCCATTGATTTAGCTGGGATTTTTCTCCTATATTAATGAGCAAAGAAAAAAAAAATCAAATTAAATACAAGTACAAACACAAATTCAAATAAAATTCAGTTATAGGTTAATTAAAGTATATATATTTTTTCTAAAATGTTCATGGCTCACCTAACTTTTATTCTTTTATATTCTTCTTAAAGTCATGTGTTTATTTTAATTGACATGTAAAATTGTATATATTGATGATATACCATGATGTTTTGATATATTTAAACATTGTAGAATGACTAAATCATGTTTCAACACAATTATTTTAGTGTGTAAGAACACCTAAAATGTATTTTCTCAGTAACTATCAAATAGAAAATATACTGTTATCAACTGTAGTAACAATGGTATACAAGATAATTTTTGAATTTTATTCCTGGTAAATGAAAAATTGTTTGTCTCTCTCTTTTTGTTTTTGTGAGAGAGAGTGTGTGTGTGTGTGTGTGTGTGTGTGTGTGTGTGTGTGTGTGTGTTGCTAGGGATTGAACCTAGGGCAAAATATTCTATGTTTTGAAAAACATTTACCTAACCAATCTCCCACTTTCAACTTTATCCTTAAATATTGGTGTTCAATAGAAAAATAAGTTCTAAAAGACATTTTTATAAATTACTTTAACTGCACAGTTTAAGTGTAATGAGAGGGGAGTATAAACTGCATGGACAACACTCTTTTACAAATGATGAAATGCAAAAATCTTAGGGAATGTTATCAGTAGACAATAATGGACTATCTCCTTTGTGTTCCAGATACCTGCTTTCTATAGTGATTAGAGTTATTCACACACCCATTGTGCAGCCATTGTATATAAATTTAGCAAAATAAGCTTAAATTCCCTACTTGTGTAAAATTTTATGAACATAATTTTAGTACCATTGTTTTCCTATTGTTCCAACATTTATAAATAACTTCTACTTATTTGATTATACTGCCTCATTTTTTAATATTGTTCATTTGTATTTCACATTTTTAAAAAAAAATGTTCTGCTCTGTGACATCAGAATTCTTTGATTTAACTAACTGGCCTTGACAATGTTTCCTCAACTGTCTTTGTAAAGACATAGTGTGCTACTTTTTACCAAAATATTATTGCACAAATTTCATTAACACTCCTGTTTCTAGCCATTGTTTCCTATCCCAATGTGGGTGCCCTGTCCTTGTCATTGTTGAACACAGAATTCTGAAGCGTTCTCTTACCCTTTATGGAAAGCAGCATAGTGATCCATGATTTTATCACAAGAAAAATGTTTCTTCACTCTTTGTACTTCCCAAACCACCACTGATATCAGCTCTGGCAGAAACTGCTAGTGGTTCTTCATATGTTTTAGACTTTCTGATAGTAATAGTATTTTTTAGTCATGCATACAACTACTCTAACTGAAATTAGTTCCTAGCACCCCTCAGAGATGGATCTGGACATAAAATAAGAATGTTTTAAATGTATGGTAAGACAAAGTGATGTGTACAACTTCTAGACCTTTTTTCTTTTTTTAACAACAAACTTTTTCTTTGTTCATTTTGTGCTTACTGGAAGCAGAGCAATGTTTCACCTTGGGCAATGCATACAAAAGCAACATCTCAGTAAAGCAATAGAGAAGGAGCATAGCACCTATGTATAATATATTTTTCTTTTTGTTCTTATTTTGTTTTCAGTACTGGGAATTGAACAATGAGCCTCACACACACTGAGCTCTATTGCCCGGATCATTTTCTTTTTTATATTGAGACAACCTGGCCTCAAACTTTTGATCCTCTTGTCCTAATCTTCTGAGTAGCTGGACTTGCAGGAATGTGCCACCTTACTGGTGTGTGTGTGTGTGTGTGTGTGTGTGTGTGTGTATAAGTATATATATATATTTATTTATCTAATAGTAATTCTGTTATATCCCACCATCCAAAGATCCTTTCAATTTTACAAAATATTTTGAAACCATGGTGCCTCCGTAATTCCTTACACTATTTTGCTCTGATTCAAGTGCCCATATATATATATATATATATATATATATATATATATATATAAATTTATGTTGCTGTGTTGATCCAGCTAGATCAGTTCCCCTTCTTGGAGAACGTGATGATTAGGTCCTCACTCCCAGTCATTTCCCTTCACTGGGTTTCCACCCTCTGAGACACTAAACTTTCACTCCTTCTGCCACAGGCCCAAGTACCAAGCCCTCTGCCTTAAAGATAACCCAATGTATGCAAGTTAGTCAGTCCACAGGGACTCTTGGTACTTGACTAGCCCCTTCCATTCCATCCTCCCTCACAGATGTAGTTTGCTGTTCCTCTGCCCCGGGTGTGACATTGTGTTTGGCCCTTCTTGGAAGCTTTCTTTTCTTTCAAGCTGCAAATAATAAGCAATTTTGGTTTTTATTTATCTAAGAGTAATTCTGTTATATCCCACCATCCAAAGATCCTTTCAATCTTACAAAATATTTTGAAACCTTGGTGCCTCCGTAATTTCTTACACTATTTTGTGCTCTGACTCAAGTGTCTAAAAACTGCATTTCTATCATGTGTCAGTACCACTTGTATTATCATCTTTGCATTATCAGAGAAGAAGATGTGAAACTTATACTGTTACAAATGAGGCAAGTTCAGAAATAGTATAGCATGATCATTAAATAAAATATAACCTGATATTGTATCAGAATGTGAGAAAACAGCATATTCTGGTTAGCTCAGCAGGGGAATACCAAAGGGAATGGATGAATGGAAGGGGAGAGAGAAAAAAATCGTAGAATATAGGCAGAAACATAAATATCAGGGAGGATATTGTGCTATTTATAAACATTACTCCACTTACTCATCTACATCCAAACCAAACTAATTTCCAGAACAAAACGTTGTCACGTTTATCCACTACTGACAAGTTTTACTGATGTTTTATTGTCATTTTTCTTTCAGCCATCTAGTTTGCTATTCTTTGGAATACCTGCTATGCTTTGCTTAGTTTGGGGCAATATTACAAAAATTACTTACTCTATAATTTGTAAAAGACAGATGCAAGGACAGGGATGAAAGCACTATTAAGAAGCCTGCGACTTTGATTGCACTGAAAGTAAAATAAATTCCACTGATGGGAAAATGATTAAATGTACCCATGTGAATGAAACAAATTATTCGGTAGAAAGGGTTCTGAAGGACAAGAAATAAATAATACAGAATGTAGAAAGTTCTGTGTGTGTGCCATTAACAATGTTCATCAAGAGAAGTGCAGGATAAAAAAGGAGGGCAGACTGCTAAAAAAAAAAAAAAGAAAAAGAAAAAGAAAAATTGCAGCACTAGACATGAGCCCTGGTTGCTTTGTTTTTCTTTTTCTTTTCTTTAAGAGATAGAGAGAGAGATATTTTTTTAATATTTATTTTTTTAGTTTTCGGTGGACACAACATTTTTATTTTATTTTTTATGTGGTGCTAAGGATCAAACCCAGCGCCCCGCACATGCCAGGCGAGCATGCTACCGCTTGAGCCACATCCCCAGCCCGGAGCCCTGGTTTCTAACCAAGCAGAATGACAAGAGAACCAATTGTTTATTTTAACAAAAACAAAAAGTAAACTTGAGCTTAACATGGCAAATTTCCTTACATATCACATGATAGGTGTAAAATTCTATGGTAATCTACACGATTTCTGTGTTTCTTGGTGGTAGATACACATGCTATGCCCTCAAAGATATCCCAAGAACATTGTTGGAGACTCTATCAAGGAGGATATTTTGGCAGAGGAAGATAACTTGACTCCACAAATATTCAGTGTAGGTGAAATTAATTTGGGCAAAACTCAAGGAAAAGATTGAATATAGTGATGCCAACTCAAGTATACATCAATAGATAAAGAAAATGTGGTCTACATAAAAAATAGGATACTTTTCAGCTGTAAAAAGAAGTAAATCCTTTGAACCTAGAGAACACAGTGCTAAATAAAATAAGCCAGACATAGAAAGAAAAATACTGGATGATCTCACATATATGTAGTATTTAAATAGTTAAACTTGAAAAAACACAGAATAGAACATGGATTGCAAAGAACAGGGAGTGAGGGAAATGGATAGATTTGGGGGAAAGGTTATAAATTTTCAGGTGTAAAGTGAGTAAGTTCTAACGTAGAGTATTGTGACTATAGTTAATGAAACTATTGTTTACTTTAAATTTGATAAGAGAGTAGATTTTAATTTTTTTCTTCTAAAAATACACACATGTCAAAGGTAGCTACAGGTTATGACAGGTGTATTGATGGCACCACATACACATACATGAAAACATTATATTATATGCCTTGATTTGATATAGATTTTTACTTAACGATTATATATTTTAAAATTTAGGGAAAAAAATGAACATAACAAGAGGTAGATTTGGTACTATTGTTTAAAACCTCAAAGAGCTAAACTCAGAGATCCAAAGTGCTTCCTTCCTTTGTTTGTATCCACAAGCACATCTCACTTGATAGAGAGGGGAAAGCAGAGGGCTGTGCTTAGAGGTTGCTATAGGCCAAGCCCAGAAGTGGATGCATCATTGAGACACACACAGTGGCTAGAACCCAGTTTCAAGTTTGCAGTCTACAACAATGGAGAAAGGAAAATGCAGTCAAATCGAATGTCTAGGATGAAAATAAATAAAATTTTCTGGAACATAACAATAACATCTAAAGGAACTTGGTCCTTGTAGTTTTATTTATGTTTGAAAAACAGTAATTTAGGATGAAATTTAAAATCCTCAATACCTTTTTATTTCATTTTATTGTTTGTTATTATTACAAAGTATATAAAGTATATATATATATGTGTGTGTGTGTGTGTGTGAATTAGCACATTGTATTTATTTATTTATTTATTTATTTATTCATTTATTTATTTATTAATGTGGTGTTGAGGATCAAACCCAGTGCCTCATGCATGCAAGGCAAGCATTCTGCCACTGAGCTACATCAGCTCAGTAGATATATTTTTAAATATCAATAACAATAACATTTCCTTTTAACATTTGTAAGTTTGGAAACTCACTGAGGTATTCTTTAAGCCATTGCAATGGTTAACTCTACTAATTGTTACAGCATTGTTAAAAGGGGGTTTTCTCACTTTTACTGGTGAAAGTTCATTATATTTAGTATACTAAAAATCTTGAATTTATTACTGATAAGTTTTGTATTTTTCTTTATTTAATCTGTCTTCTTATATTTAAATATTATAAACTTATTTATATTCATAGCAGACATTGTGTCACATTTTCTGATGCTATGTGGCTAATTGTATAAAGCTTCTTTAATTCATTATGGAGTTTTAAAAGGTATTTCTTTAGTTCATATTTAATTGGTAGTGATTTTACTATTAATTTTACAATCCAGATTTGTTGCTATTTGCACTCTTTGATATATTTTCATTCATTTCAATTCTTATTTTATATTTTACTTTGTATATCTTTTGCCAATATTTTGTGTGTGTGTGTGTCCCTCATCTAAGCACCAGAATAAATTAAGCTCAATGATTTGTGTTTCCCTTTTAGGAGGGCCATTTTTCTCATGACTACATATTACTTTTGCTGTTGTATTTTTACTGCACTTATGTTTTATTTACAGGTTTTTCTATTATTATATAGGTATTGTCAACCTTTAGTCACAAAATTTTATACAAAAAAAAACCCTTGTTTGAATTTCCCAAAAGTTTTATTTGAATTTATCTCTGCTATTAAATCACTAGAGGTTTTTTACAATTTAATGAAGGGTTTTTTTTTCTCATTTTTATACAGAAAAAAATAGTTCAATTTCCTACATAATTAGGGATTTGGCATACTTCTTGTTGTATTATTTCTCCAACTTTAACTTTCTTTTTTGTGTAATCAAATTTGTTGCTTAATTGATACAAGAGGCCATAAAAATCATACCTATTATTGGAGCACCATGTGATGTTTTGAAACATGTATACACGGTGCAGTGTTTAATTCAGATTTAACACATCTTTTTCATGAAACATTTAACATTTATTTATGGTGAAAACTTTCAGAATACATTCTAATAGCTTGTTTTTTCCTTGTGTTTCTTCAGTGCTGGGGATTGGAGCCAAGGCCTTGCACATGCTAGGCAAGTACTCTACCACCAACATCATCATCGGCCCACTCTTAATTTTTTGAAAGGAATATATGTTATTATTATCTACCATCACCCTACTGTGCACAACACAGCAGACTGAATGCTCCTAATGCACTATAAATTGGTAACTTCCTTCCCTACCTTCTCCTCACTCTCCCAGCCTTTGGAAATCACCAGTCCACTAACACCTTCTATGAGATCAATTGTTTTAGATTCAACATGAGTGAGATCATGACACATTTGTTTTTCTGTGCCTGGCTTATTTCACTTAACATAATCTTCCTGTGTTCCATTCATGTTGCTGAAAATGACAGGGTTTCATATTATTGTACAGCTCAATATAACTTCACTGTGTTTATTTACCATATTTTCTTTAATAAGTCATCAGGTGATGTTCAATTTGGATATTCCCATTTCTTGGCTATTGAAAATATCACTACAATAAACTTGAGAGTATAGAGGTTTTTGGACATGTTGCTTTCATCCATTTATATGTTTCCTTATATTTTAGAGTTTCTGGATACAAGTTTCCCTTTAATTAAAAAAAAAAAAGTAGTCATGACTAGCAAAGACTCTTTATTTACTGGTTCTGTCACCAGTACATATTCATATATATATATTCATATATATATATATATATATATGAATATATATTATATATAATATATATTATATAATTATGTATATAATTTATATGTATGTAATTTATATATATATATATATATATATATGTGTGTGTGTGTGTGTGTGTGTAAATTCTATGTCTGTCCTAGCTCTCAAAGTACATAGATGAAACAGACATTATTCTTTGCCTTTAAGGATGGCTTTATTTAGCATCAACAAGATGTTTTTAATCTACTTTCTCTCTCCCTCTCTCTCTATCTTTCTCTCTTCCCCCCACCCTATCTCTCTTTAGAGATACAGAGGTAATGAAAAAAAGAGAGAGAAAGCTTAAATGTAGAAATGTCAAGTAGATCTTCCATGAATGTGTAGAAAGACAGAGGAGAACAAAACAAAGAAACTAGGGGAATTTATCCATTGACATAATACTTGAGTTTGTTCCTGGTACATGGGTTTGATTTTAATATGTCAGTTTCAAATAAGGCATTCCAAGATAATAGAGTGTTGATGGCAAATTAAATACTTTATTTCATATATCTCATTTTTTCAATCAGTCTTTTCCTTTATGCTTTGTGCACATCATTAGAGAGTGCATATCTAAATCAGACATGGCATTATCACACCTAAGATTTTTTTTTTAATCTGAGTTTATTTCCACTTTACTTTCTTTAAAACACTTCTTCATAGTTGTCAATGATCTGATGTGTTCAATAATTAACTTTCATAATCAAGTGATTTATTCCAAGTGGTCAATTACAGCCTTCAAGTCTTTATTAGTAATACAGAATGATGTGGATTTTTTTTTAATGTTGTTCGTGAAAATTAAGTATAGTCAAGTATTTTCAAATACTTTGTAATTTAGTTGGTCATCAGGGCCTACATCATATTTAAAATATAAACATTAATCCTTTTATATGACCTTTCTGGAATAACAATTTAAAGATTGATGATGGTAAAGAATATAACCAAATTTAATTAATTCCCACAATAAGAATCACTGTTAAAAATAATTCTTGTAAATTGCATGGAAAAAATCTTATTGGTGAACAAATACTAGCAGAAAGTAGATTGTCTGAATTCTAACAAGTTCTGTGGAAACAAATTTGAAGTATATATACTTTGTTCTACTGGGATTTGAATAACTCAATTGAATATTTCAGAAGAAGCCACAAGTGTGTTAAAAACAAAAACTAATGCATGGTAAAAGCCAGACTAATCAAGGGAAACGTTACTGCAACATATGTTGTTTTCATTGTAGAAGCATCCAAATGAGACTTTCTGATGACTGCGAGTGAAATTAATTTTATAGGCATTAACAGTTGTGGGTGTTTGACACATGCAAGTACAGAACACTTTCCTTGATGATAAAACAAAGCGTGGATATCAAGAGGGACATAAATTGAAACTCATGGTTCCTCACAATCAATTCAGTTTACATTAGTCATGATTTGATTGTTCTTGTGCATTTCATACATTTATTTCTTACCACAAATATTGTTTAAAATAATGATAGATGTTTTTAAACCAAATGACATTAAATAAATGCTCAAATATTGTATCTCAAGAAGTATGCTTTTGGCAAGTCCATAAGAATGTATCATCTACTATTCATGTTTTATGCTATGAATAATAAAATATAGCTCTATATGAAAATAATCCCATAAACTTAAGAGGTTAAATATTTAGTCTGGATAGAACATTAAAAATAACTATAAAGAAAGTGAACCTCTCAATTTAATATTTAAAAATATAATATGTTCTAAATAGTTTTTAAAAAACTATGAATAACATCTTGAGCATTGTGATTAAAAATATGATTTGAAAGCTATTATTTGGTATGTGATCAAAAGTACTTGTCTATTAAAGTACTGCTTGTATTTATTTAAAATTTTAAGTGAAGAGCTATGATAAGTTGCCTGTTAGAGTCCTCATAGTTGTGAAAAAAACTTCAATTTACATGTTATTCTATCAATTGACATATTCCTTACCAATTACAATTCACTATATTTAGTCTTGAAATTTGCAAATTGTTTTGCATTTGTAATTTAGTAATATAGACCATAATAACATTTTATATCATTTTATATCACTATTTGATATATTCTGTTTAATTTTCAAAATATCTGTTTTCCTTAATATATATGCTATTTCTGTGGTAAATTTTGCTTGTGTTTTGTTTTACATATTACTATTTTTGTTGTATGATTCAGTCAATATTCATTTAGAATTAACCACATATAACCATCTTCTTTGCACATTATTATTCTGGAATACAAGGATTTATGTCCAAAAAGAGTATCTTGAAATGTCTTTTATTAGACTCCAGTTTTGACAAGCCCTTTTTTTCTCTATTTTATTTATAAGTAATTCCTATAAAAATGCAAGGGACTTTGAAGAACCAAGACATATATGAATAAGAAGATTAGAAAGTGACAAGTTTCTTATCAGAAGCAAGACAGCAATAATTAATACAGAGAGAAGAAAGAAAAAAATGAACCAAAAAAGGAAAATAGAAAGTGTAGAAACAGATCCACAATACACAGTAATTTGTTTCTAACTCAAGACCATCCCAACCAACTGATGAACTAGGTGGACCTTTTGATACATAGTTCCTAGGCATTTATTCATTCATTTAAATTGAGGTAGATTTTATATACACCTTTCAAGGTAAAGAATACGTTTCTTAGACTATTTTTTTGAAGAAAATATACTTCTTACATAAATGCTTACATTTTATTACTAATTAAGAAACATAAATGTTTCTTAATCTTGTTTGTATGTTTTTTTACTGTTGTTATACAAATTTTCAATACTGTGCAGGAAAAAAATATCATTAATTTAGTAGCCCACAATTCTGGAAGTCAAGTCCTAAAATCAAGAAATAGAAAGAGGAAAAGGAGGAGGAAAAGGGGAGGGTTGGAGGAGGAAAGGGGGAAGGTGGGAGGACTGCATTCTTTACTGATGTTTTAGGAAATAAAGCATTTCTTTTCATTATCCAGTTTTGAGAAGCTACCTACATTCCGTCTCTTTCCTCCATCTTCAAAGCTAGCTTTGTTGTCTTGTCTTCTTCCTACAGGGATACTAATGATTATATTCAGCTCACCAGATAATCTAGGATAATCTTCTCATCTCAAGATCTCATCTGCAAATTCCCTTTTACTT
Organism: Marmota monax; assembly: GCF_021218885.2. Lineage (NCBI taxonomy): Eukaryota > Metazoa > Chordata > Mammalia > Rodentia > Sciuridae > Marmota > Marmota monax. The sequence continues at coordinate 78,333 of NW_026693687.1, forward strand.
CATATTCTAACATACTCACAGATTGTGGAAATAGGTATATTAATCTTAGGACAATGCCTTCCCGTCTTCAAAGATTTATGAACACAAATATGTAATGTATGCAAATTATCTCAACATCCTCAAAGTCTTAAACCACTACAACATCAACTCAAAGTGCAATATTTCATTTGTCCCCCCAACCTCAAATCACCTTATCTAAATCAAAATTCCATGCACCTCTTCTACCTCATCCTAAAGCAAATTCTAAATCCATGCATATTTTTTACAACAGCACCCTAGTTCCAGGTACCAAAATCTGTTTCAAGTTTTTATTGTTTCTGTAGCAAATTGATACAAATTTGATGGCTTAAAACAACACAGTGCACTTATTATCTCCAAATGCTGGAGCGGGGAGTTCTTTGATCCATGTGTTAAGGCCTTGGTCCTCTGGCAGCACCAGGGGAGAAGCACTTGTCTTACATTTTTTATTTTCCAGAGCATGTCTGCATCCTAGACTAATGGCTCCCTTGTTCTTCTTCAAATCCAACAATATTACACCTTCAGAGCACTCGATTTTGTTATCATATCTCCTATCCTAATTCTGACACATCTACTTTTTGTAAGGTCCTTGTGATTGCATTAGACCCAAACAGGTAGCAGATGTATTCTGCACATCTCAACTTTCTTAAAGGACCACATTTGAAAGGCTCTTTTGATGTGAATCAATACATTTAGAGTTTCCAGGGATTAGGAAGTTGACTTTTTTGTGTGTGTACGTATGGGGGGCAATTCTGTGGAGATCACACTGCCTAAAACTCAAGTCAATTAGGAGACAACGGGATGATAGATAATATTGAATTTATTCTAATTAAGAATATCTGTATTTTAAGAGACATTATTCAGACAGTCAAATTAAAGTCACCAACTGGGTGAAATCCATGTCAAAACTTATACTTTATAAGACACATAGAATAATAAATGACTCATGTATAATAAGAAAATATGATTTTAAAATAGTCAAAATCAAGACAGAGTCTTCAAAAAAGAATATTTTCAAATCAGAAATGAGCAATAAAAAAATTAAACATTAGTGAATGCAATGAAAGGCAAATTCTGCATTGATATATCCTCATATATACTCAACATCCTGGATTAAATTCAATTGTTTGATAGTCAAAATAAAATATGAGACTCCTAATTTTAATATTTTATTCATTGTAGATTTTTTATTAATTCTGCATTTTAACAAAGGCACATTAAAGTTTTATTTATCTTAATTACTTTTTTAAGCCCTACTTGACTTTCATAGTTTAATTTACGTTTTGAAAAAAAAATCACAGAAAATTAATGATGATATTGCAACCTCTTTGGTAAGGTTGTATTCACTAGGGAGAATCACCAAGTATCCCTTGGGTACTGCAAATTATATCAGTATCATGAATGTTGAGAGTGTAATTATGTAAAAAATTTATTACACTGTATAATCTCTACACTATATTTTGTATAATTCACTTCTGAAAATAAGTAAAAGAAGAAGTAAATTTCCAAGAAATTTACATCTCAGAAGCTGAATATTAAAAAATTCAAATGTGCCTACCTAATATCTTTATAACAGCTCTCCTGCATTTGATAACCCATCTTATACCTTCACATATTTTAAACAAAAATTTCATGTTATTTGTGGGGATGTACAATCATATTTTTAGCTTGCTTTTATACTGAGAGTATATAATTTTGTTGTCTTCTTTTTTTGAGAGGTAGTTTCTATTAGACTAAAGAACTTGTAGAGACTCTGCAGTACATTTCATTTTTCTTGTTTCATGCAAGGACACACAAATCAAAATACAAGTTATCTTTTGATAGTACTTACTTGAATGTTTATCTTGCTTTATTGTGTTCTTGATCTCTCACAGTTCTTGCCTCAAGAAAGTTTTACTTTGACATCCTATCAATGCATTTAAAACTATTAAAAGTGGTAAGCATCTAACTATCGTGGGCTAAATGTTGTCCCTGCAAAATTCACATTCTGAAGTCTAGTATTTTAGAAGGTGAGTGAATTTGGCAGCATGACCCTTAGAAAACTAATGAGGGGAAAATGAGGTCATGTGGATGGGTCCACATTCAATATGGTTGGTGTCCTTTTAAGAAGAGACACCAGGGATGTCTAGTACTTAATAAATAATTCAAGTTGCAGAGAGAAGGTAGCAATCTGCAATCAAGTAGAAAGGCATCAGCAAGATATAACCTTCACCTTAGACTTCCAGCCACTGGAACTGTGAGAAAATGTGTCTGTCATTTAACTTACCCTATCTATGGTAACCCTAGCAAAATCATATGGCATCATTTTTAGTTAGTTGCTCTTTTGTTGTTGTTGTTGATGCTTAAAAAAAAAAAAACAAAGTGTGTGTTTTAAGGAATCTAGACTTATGTTATTGCAAAACTGTGATACTTCCGTTTCTAAAATGAGTGTTTAGAGCCTGAACTTTATACAGTGTGATGATGTTATGCTTTGGATGTGAGGTATCCCACAAAAGCTCATATGTGTGAGACAATGCAAGAGGATTTAGAGGAAATTTGATTTGGTTATGAGATTCTTAACCCAATCATTGAATTAATCCCCTGACAGTATTATCTAGGTGGAAAGCAAAGGTGGGGTCTTTGGGGACATGAATTTGGGGTATATATTTTGTATGTGGTGAGTGGAGCTTTCCTCACTGCTTCTTGATCATCCTGTGAAGCTTCTTACCTCAGCCACACTCTTATGCCATGATGCTCAGCTTTCCCTTGAGCCCCTAAGAATGGTGCTGAGGATTGAACCCAGTGCCTCACAGTGTGCTAGATGAGTGCTCCACCGCAGAGCCACAACCCCAGCTCCTACAGTTATTCTTGTTGGGTTTTTTAATCACACCAGTGAAAAAGCTGACAAAAACAGATGAGAAAGAAATTGATAGAAACTATACAGAATGATGGGGGAGGGAAGAAAAGGCATTATCCCTGAAGGACAGCACTGAAATGTGTGGAGAGTGTCATTGATTCAGTCATTCAGGTTGAGACGACCTTCTCTGCCACTTAATACTTAATAGCAGTACCCAAAATCCATGGTGAGTGGTCCACTGATTAGCTATTTTCACTCTACGTAGGCACACATAGAATACTTTTAACAGTGTAAGTCATATTGTAACACTTCTTCTGTTGTTATAAAAGCATACTTCTCAGATTGAAGAAAAAGAAAAAAAATGCATGTACTTTTTGAAGTCCTCTGTACGTTTCCTTTGTTCCGTCCTTCCTATCTCTCCCCTATTTATTTATTTATTTATTCTTCGATTGCCTGTTGTGTTCTACCATCTATTAGAGAAAAGATAAATATCTACCACTGGTTTAAAAATTTTATCCAGGGTGATCCAAATGAAATATCATTCAAAAATAAAGACATACTAAGAATCATAAACTGTCTTTCAAAATCAGGATATAAGAACATCTGTTGATGTTCAAATAGCAAGCACAGAATGAAAAGCAAGAAAATAAAACAACATTTAAGTGTTTGCTTCAGTTATATTTATATAAGATTAGAGTGAGCAATGGCAAACTGACATTTCAGTTTTTAGTCTATTAAATGCCATGAAAGACAGATCCAACTTGAAGTTATGTATTATATTCTCAAAACCAATATTTTCTTTTCATATTTCTTCAGTTTCTAAACTGTGGGAATAGTTGCAAATGTTTAGTCTCATAGAAATATTTTAAGCAGAGCTGGAGAACTAAGGGCCAATAAATATTATTTTTGTTTGCAAATAATTCTGCTATAAACAAGGAAATTGAAAATCTTATTATGTATATAATCCATTGGGTCTTTAGCTAAATCTACATCATTCTTTGTAGCTTTGGAATTCTTTCAATTAATAGAAAAGTCAAATATATAAAATATTGTGCCCAATATCTGTATATGTATACATACAAAATCAAAATTATTTTGACATTATCCAAGGAGAAGTGATTTTTCTCAATGAACAGAACAATAGCAATTTATATGTACACACAAAGATAAGAGCATTTATAATTCTTTTTATGAAGTTATAATAAAAAGGAAAATAAGATGGTCTGTGATCTATTGCTTTTACCTGAGCTTTTCTCAGAATTAAAATATTAAAAATATCACTATGAAATGCTTACTAATTATGATTCCTTTTAAATAATTACTAAATATCTACTAATTTAATAACATTACAAGTATCTAGGTCAATTGTAATTTTGATGGCTGCTACCAGTTACAAGGTGGATTCACATGTGAAATTCCCTTGTTTCCAAATCCCAGTATGATTTTCTAACTCAACTTAGCTTCAAGAAAATATCTTCTCATTAACAACAAAGTACAATTTTATAATTCACATGGTGCCATGTGAATAACAGTGCTGAATAACAAAGGAGGTAATATATATACATATGTGTATATATATGAATGTTCATACATATATATGTAATAATATTTCTACATTTGTTAACTCTAAAAGTCCCATTCTGTTTATTTAAGCACTTATTATTTTTTGATATTAGCCTAAAATTAAAGCCTGATAAGACTAGTTTAAAATTATAACAGCTTCTTTTTTTAAAAAAGAATTGTTTTAGTTATTCATGAACACAATATCTTTATTTTGTTTATTTATTTTTATGTAGTGCTGAGGATTGAAACCAGTGCTTCACATGTGAAAAGCAAGTACTCTGCCACTGAGCCATAACCCCAGCCCATAACAGCTTCCTTTTACATAAAAAAATGGAACTAACATCTTTCATGTTGCCATTATGTAAGTCCTTGTAATACTAGCTACTTTAAAAATATATATCTACATTTAAATGGTTCAATTAAATAGCTAAATTATCATCCACTCTCTAGTCCTATGACGTTCTCTAGGTTTTCATCAGAGGAAGGGTGGTTTATTCTACTCTGCTCACAGATAGAAAGTTTGCCACCTCTGTCGCTTGGTATACTGATGCTATTATGCATGAGCAGTCAGCTGATGAAGCTGTGAGGTGAGGGTACAGAACTAAACAGCCATCAATCTTTCCATGTCTTCTGATACAGTAAACTAGTCATTATACCTCATCTAGATGCAAAGGTGAGAGAAGAGTAGATGCTGAGGAAAATAGATCCTGACTAGTTAGCCCTTCCACACCATACAGGTAGCCCATGAAAAGGAGATTACAATATTGGTGAACATTTTATGCCATTATCATCCTGTGTTACACAACTATCCTAACATATCTTTCTTTTTGTTTATAGGAAACAAACACTATAAAAAAAATCTGATTCCTAAATCATGAATATGTTCTAGGACTTCCAGACACATCTCCATCAATTCTGGATATATTGTTTTTTCTGTGACCCAATAAATTTAACAAATTGTATCTCTAAAGAGAAGCAAAGGCAGAAAGCAGTTGCCATAAAATTTCAATCAAAAAGAAAATGTGGGGCTGGGGCTGTAGCTCAGTGGAAGAGCACTTGCCTAGCACATGTGAGGCACTGTGTTCGATCCTTAGAACCACATAAAAATAAATAGATAAAATAAAGGCATGCTGTCCATCTTCAACTACAAACAAATAAATAAATAAATAAATAAATAGACTGTTAGGGTCTGTAAACAAGACAGGATGGCGCCTGGCATTTTGCCAGAGGGAGTGATTTGTGAAATGGCTCCATGGAGCCATTAAGTGTGGAGATTCCTTATTGGTTGACTGCTGTATCTAGTTTATGTTAATTAAGATAAGCTGTGTGGAATGTATATATACCCCTCCTGTCCTACAATAAACGGCTTCCACTCCTGCTGTATCAATGTACACAAGTTCCTCGTCACCCCCCGGTTATTTTGCTGCAGCCGGACTGCAGCACATGGTGGCCTGTACAGGGAGCCCTGGGACACTCAGGGGTAAGTGACAAAAAAAAAAAGCTGCTGGTCCATAGATAGGAGAGGAGCAAATCTGCTCGTCCCTAGATAGGGCAAGAGGAAAAATGACCATTTTGAGAAAATGGAGAAGATTGATACAGTATGTTTGTGTCTTGTTTTGTCTCAGTGTATTGTATTGTCTTAGTGATAAAAATATGGAAGGGTGTTAAGTAAATTGATAAGGGAAGGAGGCACCCCAGTGGAACCAAGAATAGTTAGGGCATGTGTTGATAAGAGCCCAGGAACTCTAGTCAGAAAGAAAAAGAAAGTTCAGAAGAAGAAGGTTTATCAGGAAAAAAGTTGCAGCAAAAGGCTATTACTAAATACTTTTCTTACCGGAGGGTGCGTGAATCAGTGCGGCAGCTGCCAGGTGCGCAAGCCAGTCATGGCGCAGCAAGGACTTTCTAAGCAGCAGCAGCAGGCTCTTCCCAGCCCCCCGCCCGGGGAGTGGGATGCCACTGCGAGAGCCCAAATCCAAACCTGACCCGGAGGCACAGTCTCACAGGCTCTTGCTCCCTGTGCCCAGTGGCAGTTTGAGTCCAGGACACTCCCCAGGGCCATCTGGGTCTGCCCAGGATGCTGCAGGTGGAAGACAGCTGCATCCCTGAAGTTTGATCATTTCCAAGGCCAGTAACTACAATGGTTCTCCCACACCTGGAAGCTAATGAGTAATGAGCGCCATTAAGGCTTATTTCAAATGTAAAAAACCTTGAGATAATGTACTAAATTGTTCAGAAGGTTGTTTTCTTAGTGCCTACTGGAATACTACAGGATTTTCTTTAGCCATCCTGAGTTCCTGCCTTCGTCCAAGTGCCAGTGAAGATGAAGGTGGAAGAATTTCCAGTGTTGCTGAGAACCGGACGAGACTTCTGATCAAGCTAGCTGCCTGCAGAACTTACCTGGACTGTGATTTAAGCTAGCTGCCTGCAGAATTTACCTGGACTGTGATTTACCTGGACTGTGAGTTAATCTATTGAGAAACTGCTTTACCTGAACTGAGACAACAAACTGTAATGTACAACAAATTGTAACTCGGTATCTTTGCTAACGGTGTCATTGCTGGTATAATTTTTCCAAGGGCTTCTTGCATGGAGCCATCAATTGGCTTGGTATTGTGGCATTTTGTATCCTCCCCTTCTGCTTGTAGCAGATTGATTGTGGTGTTTGTGTAAAAACCACTATGGTCGTTATTTAAATTAAACAAAAGGGGGAAATGTTAGGGTCTGTAAACAAGTCAGGATGGTGCCTGGCATTTTGCCAAAGGGAGTGGTTTGTGAAGTGGCGTCATCAAGCCATTAAGTGTGGAGATTCCTTATTGGTTGACTGCTGTATCTAGTTTATGTTAATTAAGATAAGCTGTGTATAATGTATATATACCCCTCCTGTCCTACAATAAACGGCTCCCACTCCTGCTGTATCAATGTACACAAGTTCCTCGTCACCCCCCAGTTATTTTGCTGCAGCCGGACTGCAGCAATAGACAAATTAAAAGGAGAAAGTAAATGTGGAAGACACCTAACCCTTCATTCTCAAAAAAATATGAATCCCTAGGATCAAATAGGAAATATTTATCTTGAAAAAGAGAAATTTTCTTATTTATTTACTTATTTTAATTGATGATTAAAATTGTGTACATGTATGGGATAAGACCTGATGTTTAGATGTGTACGTCCTTTCCAAAATGGCTAAACATACCTAATTAACATACTCATTACCTCATACTATTTTTTTATTTGTGTGTGTGTGTGTGTGTGTGTGTGTGTGTGTGTGTGGTGAGAACACTTAAAATCTACTCCCTTAGCAATTGTGAAGTATAATTTTCCATGAACATATCTCAAGTGAGAATTATAGCTGTAGGCTTTTAGAGCCTAATTCTTACTTACTCAGGTTTCAGGGCTAGTGCATTATTGTAACACCTTCACAGAAAAAGTGTTTTCAATGTAGTTTGCATTTCTCATTCACTATTGGGTCTGGTATCCATTTGCTTCTAATTTGTTCTGTTTATAACTATATCCAAAGTTATATCTTTGGCAAAATTATTAACATTATTATTATTTTTTTTTTTGCTATTTTGCTTCAAATCTACACATTGTAAGTTACTAAGAGTTATTTTGAGGCTTCCCAAAATAAGTTTGAATGGAAATATGATAATCTTAATCTTGTGTTTGTGCTGGGATTCATTCTTAATAAAACATTCCTAACAAAGATTGTTTTTAGAATTTCATCTCAGTTTGATTAGATTATATATGAAGTTTGTTTTGCCACGTGTTTGAGTTTTCAAATTTTGAGAATATTTTTAGTTCATTTCTATTGCGATCTTGTATCTGGAAATTATTTCCTGAATTTTAGTCTTTTTGTATAGGTGCTTCAACTATGATATAACATAATATGTTGTTGAAAAACTTTGTTTTCCAACTGCATTAGAATTGAATTTTAACAGAAAAGATAGCATTGTGTCAATAAAAATATATGACTCTAATCAAAGCAGTTATAATGACAATATTAAATTCCTTTCAAAACAAGTTTAAATAAATATACTTTAAGGTAGTAATAAAAACAGAAATTTACTTTTCTAAGTGGGTAAGGGTATGTTGAAAATGTTTGTAAGGGGCAGGGGCTGTAGCTCAGTGGTAGAGTGCTTGCCTTGAATGTGTGAGGCACTGGGTTCGAGCCTCAGAAGCAGATAAAAACAAATAAACAAAGATATTGTGTCCATCTACAACTAAAAAATATTTTTTAAAAAATGTTGGTAAAATAGATTGGTGGAAACAGGTGCTAGGGAGGACTGAGCAGCAAAAGTGCCAAAATATGCACAAATCTTACACCCAATATAAGGAAAACTTTCAGAGCAGACCTTGTGTCTAAAGAGAGTAAAAAAGAAAAACAAAACAAAAACAAAATGTAGACTGAAGGTATATTTTGTACAACTGTGCATTTCTCTGTTGTGTTCAAAGTTGCTAATGCATCATGCAATCTGTTGCTATCATTAAGTAGTTCAAAATAAATGATTTATTACCTAACACGTCTCTTACCAGGTATTGCTATCACTCACGTATTCTAAATTTGTATATGAGAAAATTTGCATAACAGAGCCACATGTTTCAGCAGAACAAAATACAAAGCTTTCAGAATCCAGCAAGTAATTCTCAGCACCCTGTTAGCATTGTTCTCTCAGTATTTTTCTTAGCTATATGCACTATAAAGCCTAGATCTGTGTTCTGGATTATTGCAAAATACAATTTTATCTAATACGCAAGGGTATTCTTCTCCTAGGTTTTTGTAAATATTCTTTGTCACTAGCTCTGTGAACACTTCTTATAACCATAACTGTATTAGAAAAGATAACAGACAAATACAACAGACTCCTAACTTTCAGTGAATTAACATGCAAAAGTATTGACCATACTTTTTATTATGCAAAATAGCTGCTTTGGATCAATTTGAGGGTGCATAACTTCTGCTTTTCAAAATATATAAGGACCCATATGGAAGGATTTTCTGCCATCTTGGTATATGGAAGTCAATCATTTTACAGATGGTAAAGACAAAATGGAAAAGGTATATTTGCCATTAACCATTTACATTTTCAATGGAAAACCATCCCTTCCCCTCACATGCCACTGCAGGGAGTGTACTCATGGTTTCATCCTCTGAAATAGCACTAGTAAATGGAATCGCTTAGGATGTCCACTTCCAAAACCACATACATGTTCAAAGAGTACGGGAAATTTTATCCCTCCTATTTTTGTTCAGAAATTTAGCTGTCTCTCTCGCAATCATACTTGAGTATACTCTAGAGTAGTTGAAAAATTACAGTAACAAGAACTTATTTTAAAAATACTGGGGACTAAACTGGAGCAAATTATATTGCATGCTTGTATGATTACATCAAAATGAATCTATTTTGCATCACTATAATGCACTAATAAAAAAGTTTGAAAAATTACCCCCCCAAAAATAAAAATCAAGACAAAGAGATGTAGACTCTGAATCCATACCCTCTACATTTGAGTCCTCCTAACATAACTCTCAATTTTTATAATTTTTGTAAAATCAAGATATTATAATCATATCACTTTTTTATAAGTTAACTGATTGAATGAACTAACATTCAATGTACATTAAGGGAAGATGAAAAATTCACATAAGTATTAGAGGAATGAATTAAAAGATACAAATATACATTCTTGTATATGAAACCATGTTTTATTTATTGTGAGAATGAACTGCACAAACATCCTTAGGCAGATAAATGGGAGTATTATCCAAAGAGCTACTCACCACCGTCCTTGGTCCTCTCCTTTTCTTTGTTCTTAGCTTTTTTTTTTGTCTTTAGATAAGAATGCAGTAGCCTGATACAGTGGCACACACCTGTAATCTCAGCAACTCAGGAAACTGAAACAGGAGGATCAGAGGTTCAAGGCCACACTCAGCAACTTAGCAAGACTTTGTAATGAAAAAAAAAAATACTAGGAATGCAGTATATAGTTCAGGGATGAACTATATACCATAAAGAAAAAAAATACAATGCATCAAAACCAAACAAAATTTCATTATACATAAAAGTATTTTGTGCATGTACAATACACACACAAATATGACCTGTTTATACATAAAGAACACACCACAGAAAAATAAACTGATCTTGTTTATTTTCTTTAAAAAATTACCCAAAATATTGAGTAAAAAGTTCATACATATCAGCACATATATGGATAGAGTGAATATTTTTAAAAAATGAAAATATCTGACCACACATATATTTAATTATTTGCCCATTGTATACTTTTGCGCTCTGTTTGTTTGCTCTGGAACAATTCTTTCAGGTTATCATTGAATTTAGGTTAGCACTTTTGGAAGTAATTAACAAATCATAACAAACAATTCCTAGAAATCCAAACATGCCTCCTCAACTATTAATAAAACTATTCTATAATTATAACAGAGTGGCATATGGAAGTAGAAAATATATACTGCCACAGTCTGGCTGGGCACAAAATCACGAGCCACCACACAGCTTGTGGATTCAGACAGCAACTCTTTATTCCCGAACTCACACCAGCCGTCTACAATCACGTTCTGGGGAAATCCATGTTCTCTGCCCAAATCCACCCCACTCAGCTTCTGTCTCCCAAAAAATACTGTCTGAATCCAGTGAGAACTCAAGGGGAACTCAGGCAGCAGGATACGCCCTATTCCCAACAGGAATAACCTTAAACCTTAAACCTGGAACCTAAACCGGGAACACCCTAAACCCGGATTATAAACCGGGAACACCCTAAACCCAGATCCGCCCTGGTCCTTGAGCAAGGTCACCTACATGCAATGTCACTGCAAAATGTCCTATTTCCACGAGCCCTTCCACTAAGCAACATGGGGTATGCTGGCAAGGAAATTGTCATACCTACTTGGCTAATGGCTCCCAGCATCTCCCCCCTTCTGATTAATTAAAGAACAAGCAATGTGGCTTAAGGACCGTGCCTGGTAGGTTGTCCAATTCAACATATGGTTCTTACCCGTCATCGGAAAACTGACCTTTAGGCGTCAGCCTCCTGTCTTAGGTTGATACCACTGCAATTGGATCATACCTGTCACTGACTACCGGTCCAGCATACAGCCATACTTGTGGATAGTTCTATGCACCAGTGGGTGGGTGAGGTTCTTTGCCTCACCTCTTTTGGCCCCCAAATTTGGCCTTGGTGCCAGTGGGGGAGTGAGGTTACTTGTGGATAGGTCTATGCACCAGTGGGGTGTGAGGATCTTTGCCTCACCTCTGTTGGCCCCTAAATTTGGCATTGGTGCCAGTGGGGGAGTGAGGTTAATGTGGCTTAAGGACCATGCCTGGTAGGTTGTCCAATTCAACATATGGTTCTTATCCGTCATCGGAAAACTGACCTTTAGGCGTCAGCCTCCTGTCTTAGGTTGATACCACTGCAATTGGATCATACCCATCACTGACTACCAGTCCAGCATATAGCCATTGGCCCCCAAATTTTAGACCATCACTAGCAGAAGGGAGGATACAGAAATGCCACAACACCAAGCCAATTGACTGCTCCTTGGGAAAAATTGCATCACTGGTGACACCATCAGCAAAGATATGTCAGCACTACCAAAATTAACATGGGGTGCGCTGGCAAGGAAATAAAAATTGCATCACTGGTGACATCATCAGCAAAGATATGCCAGCATTACCACAATTCGCTGCACCAAACGATAGTTACATAGTCCAGGCAAGTTCTGCAAGCAGTTCAAAGTGGAGGAATCTATCAATATGTCCATTTCCTCCCAAAATCCGTTTCCTCCCAAAGTAAGTTGACTCCTTGATTGAGCATTACTTGTTGAGTTATATTCATTGATGCATCAGTTTATACAGTTTACTGTGATAGCTATCATAGAAGCTGTAGTTTGGCTTTATCTTTGTCTTCACCGGCACTGGGATGAAGATAGGAATTCTGGCAATGATGCTAAAGAGACATTATCCTGAACAGAATTATTAAATATAATGAAAAGGAAAGGTGAAAGTAAACAAACAGATCTGTTAACCACCTTTAAAAACAATCCTTAACAGCTGTTTACCTAATTTAAATTAAACCATTTAAATCATGTGAATAAAAAATAATAATAATAATTCGGATCCATTTTTTCATGAGCGCTCCTCATATAAGATCTATGGACATACGCACACAGAGACATACAACACAAAACACAAATGTGCACACAAACGTACAACACATAAGACAATAGTAAAGACCTTGTAGCTTTACCTAGGTGAAATCTCCATTGCAATGTTTAAAAACTCCACAGTCAAAAAATAAAACTGATCAGAAAAACATTAACCTAGGTTTGTATGAGCTCAAAAAATAAAAATAGAACATTATGATGTGGAAAAATGCAATAATAAAATAGCGATTGAAAAAAGCATCCTGGTTAATCACTGTCGCAGATGTAAGAATGGCCAAGCTGGAGTTCTGGATATCAGCTGTTATGGATTTGAGTCAAATCATCTTCTTTTCGATCTGTAGAAATTGTTTTAGTTAATCTCTCTGGAATCCAAATTATCTGCTGTTCTCCCTGTGGAAAAACACAAACAGACCCCCAAATCCAGACAATCACTGGGTCAGGACCTTTCCATTGTCCTGTTAGAATATCTTTCCAAAGTACTTTAGGCTTATGTACATTTTTTGGATACATATGCCTTTACGCAGCACTAAGTCCTGATGAATCCAAATTTAAAAAGTTTAGAGTAAAAAGCGTTATTTTAAGTTTATCTTTGGGGGATATATACCCCCTTCCAATTCCCTCTTTTTGCTTTAATAAGTACATTTTAATAGTTTGATAAGCTCTTTCAACTATGCATTGTCCCTGTGGATTGTATGGGATTCCTGTTATATGAGTAATACCTAAATGATGAGCAAAATTGTTTAAAAGAGGTAGAGGTATAGCCAGGACCATTATCGGTTTTTAACTGTTTAGTTTTTTCTCCGGCATGAAGGGAGCCCATCAAAAATCCGGAAGAAGTATCGACTGTAACATGTAAATATTTTAATTTTCCAAATTCTGGCAAGTGTGTGACGTCCATCTGCCAAATATGGTTAGGTATCAGTCCTCTAGGATTGACTCCAAGATTAACTTGTGGTAAAAATGTCACACAATTTTGACATTGTTTTATTATATGTCTGGCTTGTTCCTTAGTTATTTTAAAACGCTTTTGTAAAGTATTAGCATTAACATGAAACCTTTTATGAAAATTTGTAGCTTCTTCAAATGTAGAGAAAATATGTATGTCCTGTGTAGTTTTATCTGCTAAATCATTGCCTAAACTAAGGGCTCCAGGCAATCCTGTATGTGCCCTAATATGTCCTATAAAGAATGGATCTTTTCTGTCCCAGATTAGACTTTGTATAGTGGAAAAGAAAGAGAAAACTGTAGAAGAAGGGGAAATCCTAGCAGCATCTTCAAGAGATACTATAGCATTAACTACATACTGATTATCAGAAAATAAATTAAATACAGAATCTTTAAACATCAAAAAAGCTTGTAAAACTGCATTAAGCTCTACATTTGAGCTGATTGTTTGGGTATTAAAAATGTAAAAGTTCGATCTGGGGTAACTACTGCTGCTGTACCATTATTAGACCCATCAGTGAATATATTTGGAGCATTTATGATAGGTGTTTTTCTTGTCATTTTAGGAAAAACTACAGGATGCTTAGACCAAAAAGACAACAAAGGATTAGATGGTAAATGATTATCAAATGTAACATTAGATTTACACATGATTATTGCCCAAGTATTTAACTCATTAGCTAACTCATCAATTTGATCCATAGTATATAGAGTAATAATTTTATAGGGAGAATTTCAAACACTCCCTTTGCTGCTTTTATTCCTTTGAGTATTAATTGTCCTACAGCCTCAGGATACCTAGTAAGAATAGTGTTAGGAGAATAAGATAAATGTATCCACAATAATGGACCTTCTTGCCAAAATACTCCTGTAGGAATATTTTTTGTTGGTAGTACAATAAATAATAAAGGCAAACTTATATCAATTCTATCTAAATGTATATTTTCCATATATGTTTCAATAATTTTTAATGTCTTTCTTGCTTTAGGAGTTAACATGCATGGTGAATTTGGATCTGATGGACCTTTTGGAATATCAAATAAAGGTCCCAACTCTCCTGTTGGTATACCTAGATAAGGCATTATCCAATTTATGTCTCCCAATAACTTTTGAAAGTCATTAAGTGATTTGAGTTGATCTACTTGTATTTGAATGTTTGGTGGACGGACCATGGTTGAGGATAATAGAACTCCTAAATAATTAATTGGAAAATTTAATTGTACTTTATCTATTGCTATCTCTAGATTATAATTTTTTAATAAGTTTGTAAGTTTGGCATAACATTCCAGCAATATGTTTTTATCTTTATGTGCCAATAATACATCATCCATATAGTGAAATATTTGTAGTTCAGGATTTTGATTTCTAAGTGGCTGGATTGCTTTGTTAACATAAATTTGACACATAGTTGGACTGTTAGCCATCCGTTGAGGGAGTACTTTCCATTCATATCTCTGATCAGGACCTTCATGATTTAATGCAGGGATAGTAAATGCAAAACGTGGACTATCCTCGGGATGAATTGGAATTGAAAAAAAAAAAACAATCTTTAATATCTATAGCTAAAACATGCCAGGTTTTTGGCAAAGCAGACAATTGAGGAATCCCTGATTGAGCAGGTCCCATAATAACCATTTCATTATTAATGGCTCTTAAATCTTGCAATAATCTCCATTTACCAGATTTCTTTTTGATTACAAAAATGGGAGTATTATGGGGAGATATGGAAGGTTGTATATGTCCTTCTGCTAATTGTTGTTCGACCAGATCATGGGCTACTTGTATCTTTTCTTTAGTCAGGGGCCACTGAGGAACCCACACTGGTCTTTCTGATTTCCAAGTAATTTTGATTGTATCAGTGGCCCTTTCTGAAAACCCAATCCATGTCTATTTATTCCTTGAATATTTGAATTGGTGCTGCTATACCTTGTTCTTGTTCTCCCATTTTTTTTTTATTTCCTAAAACCTTGTCTAGCCCTAGTAGTGGGAGCATTAGGATTGATGTTATTTGTTAATGTCAAACCTAATTGATCTAGGACAACTCGTCCCCATAAATTTATAGGAAGATGATCCAATACATATGGCTGTATAGTTCCTTCACATCCTTCAGGATCCTTCCAATCTAATATCATAGAAATTCTATGGGGATTAGTCGCCACTCCTAGGCCTCGAAGCGTTTGAGTGGCTTGTTGTAATGGCCAATGTTTTGGCCATTCTTGAAGGAGATATGATGCTAAGGTCAGCTCCTGTGTCCAGTAGCCCATTCAACTCATGATCTTGAATATTTAGTTTTAGCATTGGGTGAGAATCTAAATTTAAAGACAACATAGCCCAATCTACACCTGTGGAGCCTAATCCCCTGGAACCTCTTTCTACACTACGACTAGGAAATTTATTATGTAGGCTGGGTATTATTAACAGCTGTGCTATTCTATCTCCTGGTGAAATTACTGATATACTTCTTGGAGAACTAGCTATAATTTTTATTTCACCTACATAATCGGGATCAATTACCCCAGGACTTATCATAAGTCCTTTTAATGTAGATGAACTACGTCCCAATAATAAGCCTACTGTTCCTTGGGGAAGAGGTACTTTTACTCCTGTGGGAATGATTTGAACTCCCATCTCTGGAGTTAATACTGCTCTGGCAGAGGCGCAGATGTCCAACCCTGTGCTCCCTCAGGTTTGTCTGATGAGGGATTTAATGGACAATGTGCCCTGGGCACTACCCTGATGGTGTTGCTGGGTTCCTCCACTGCCCCGTAGATTTGTGGTTGTGGGCCCTGGAGCATTGGGCCCCCAGTCCGTTTTTTGGCAATGGAGCCTGATGCCCTTCTCCACGATATCGTGGATAAATACCTGGTCTTTTTCCGTTTTTTGATAAGGGAGTACCCTCTATGGTGGTTTGAGAATGGCATTCATTAGCCCAATGTCTCCCTCTATGGCATCGTGGGCAAATACCCGGTATTCTATTCCTTTGATACCTACTTTTGTTAAACCCTCCTCCTATGGGGCAATTCCTTTTAAAATGTCCTGTTTGTTCACAATTGTAGCATGTTTTTGGCCTGGCATCTAAAGCCTGCTGTACTGCAGCTGCCAAGACTTGCCCTTGTTCATTAATATCTCTACATAATTTAATATATGTTTAAATCTTCATGTCTCCATGATCTAATAACCTCTCTGCAGCAACAATTTGCTTGGTCATAAGCCAGTTGTTTTATTAATGGCATTGGTTGTTTTGTATCCCCCAAATTTTTGGCAGCCGTTTGAATTAGCCTATCTACAAAGTCAGCGTAAGGTTCATTAGCTCTCTGTATTACCTTAGATAGCTGACCTTGTAAATCTCCATGTCCTTGTAAAGTCTTCCATGCCCTAACTGGGTCTGCAGCAATTTGTGCATATATAGCAGGATCATTTTCAATTTGTTGCCGTTGACCCTCATAAGGTCCTTTTCCTAACAACATATCTAGATTTCTTTGAGGGTAACCAGCTGCTGCATTTTGCCTAGCTGTCTCCGCGCAAAATTCCTCATTGGCAACCTTCCATAACAAATATTGTCCTCCATTTAGTACAGATTTACACATGCTAGCCCAATCTGCTGGCGTCATGTCCAAGTTAGTAATGGACTCGACCATGCTTACCGTGAAAGGAGCTTGGGGACCATAGGTTGTTACAGACTCCTTTATCTGCTTCACTGTTTTAAAATCTAAAGCACGGTGAATTTGCTGCTCTCCTACCTGTTCAAGTACAGGGCATGCTAATCTTTGAGGTCCTGTCTCAGGATCCCATTTATCAACTATGGGGTTTGAGGGCCACTCAGCTGTCTCCATCGGTGGGGCTGTTGGTTGAATTACACCCTCTTGTGATAAAACGAAGTTAGTAACAGCCTCCTGTTGTGGCCTTTTTCCTAACAACCCCTTTTCCTTTAAATTTTCTTCCTCTGTCTGACTAGCTCGAGAGACCTTCTCTTTTGCTTGATCTAAAATGTCTTTCTCCATGGTCTGAACCTCTAACAATTCACTTAACATCTTTTTGGTTTGTTTTTTACTAATTTCTAATCTACTATAAAGATAACGCAACCCAATAAGATAACACAAAACAAAACCGAAACTGAATGAAACAAAAACGGAATAAAAAATCGTTGTATCAATTTTCTCTTCCTCACGGCCGACAAACTTCAAACCTTTAGTCAACCACTTTTTCCAGTTTGCCTGAGAAATTTCTAGGGATAGGCTGCTTGAAACAAAAACAAGATAAATCAAAACAAGAACGCACTGCTTTTTTTTTTTTTTTTTTGAAATGGTCACCCATTCTTTTGCTCTTCCTCAGGGACGAGCAATTTCACTTACCTCCAAGCTTCAGAAGTTCCCCGCACGGGACACCAAATGCCGCAGTCTGGCTGGGCACAAAATCACGAGCCACCACACAGCTTGTAGATTCAGACAGCAACTCTTTATTCCCGAACTCACACCAGCCGTCTACAATCACGTTCTGGGGAAATCCACGTTCTCTGCCCAAATCCACCCCACTCGGCTTCTGTCTCCCAAAAAATACTGTCTGAATCCAGTGAGAACTCAAGGGGAACTCAGGCAGCAGGATACGCCCTATTCCCAACAGGAATAACCTTAAACCTTAAACCTGGAACCTAAACCGGGAACACCCTAAACCCGGATTATAAACCGGGAACACCCTAAACCCGGATCCACCCTGGTCCTTGAGCAAGGTCACCTACATGCAATGTCACTGCAAAATGTCCTATTTCCACGAGTCCTTCCACTAAGCAACATGGGGTACGCTGGCAAGGAAATTGTCATACCTACTTGGCTAATGGCTCCCAGCAATACACAATTTAAAAAGTAGAATACTACAGTACTCATGAGTTAAATTCTAGTAAGAATATGGAAATAAAAAGAACCCTGGCTCATGGTGGAAGGGAATGCAGAATGCTACCACTAATTTAATGATCAGTTTGGTATTTTCTCATAAAGGTGAGCATAAATTTACCATAGAACCCAGTAATATCATGCTTAAGAATTTGTCAAGTGAACTAATATGTTATGTGCATGGAAAAGACTGCAGAGGATCACTGACTATAAATGTCCAGGGAAAACTCCCACTGCTTTGTCACAGAAATGGATAAACAGCCATGTATCCATGTAAGGGAATACCTTGTTTTGGTAGATAAGAATAAATTACTGCTTCATCAAACAGCATAGACAAATATTAAATGCATGTTATTGAGGGCAAAAAAACCTTAAGCAACATAAGTCTACACAGTTGTGCCTTATGTCTGTGGAGGATTTATCCCAGGACTCCCTGTCAATAACAAAATCTACAAATGCTCAAGTCCCTTAAATAAAACAACACAGTATTTACATGAAACCTGTACACATTCACTTATATAAAAAATTATCTCTAAATTATTTCAAAGATCTAATGCAATGTAAATGCTATGTACATAACTTGTTTTATATATATCCTTTTTTAATTTTTGAATTTTTTAAATACATGAAAGTGCAATGTATCACAATTCTTATTACACATATAAAATACAATTTTTCATATCTCTGTATATGAAGTATGTTCACACCAATTCATGTCTTTGTACATATACGTTGGATAGTGATGTCCATCATATTCCTTCATCATTTCTAATCCCCTGCTTCCGCCCTTCCCCTCCTGCCCCTCTGCCCTATCTAGAGTCTTTCTATCCCTCCCATGCTTCCTCTTCCTACCCCACTATGAGTCAGTAACCTTATATTAGAGAACACATTTGCCATTTGGTTTTTTGGGATTGGCTAACTTCACTTAGCATTATCTTCTCTAAGTCCATCCATTTACCCGCAAATGCCATGATTTTATTATACTCTTTTATTGCTGAGTAATATTCTGTTGTGTATATATGCCACTTTTTAAAATCCATTCATTTACTGAAGGACATTTAGTTTGGTTCCACAGTTTAGCTATTGTGAATTGTGCTACTATTAACACTGATGTGGCTGTTTCCCTCTACTATGCTGTTTTTAAGTACTTTTGGTATAGACCAAGGAGAGGAATAGCTGGGTCAAATGGTGGTTCCATTCCAAGTTTTCCAAAGAAATCTCCATACTGCTTTCCATATTGGCTGCACCAATTTGCAATCTCACCAGAAGTGTATGGGTGTATCTTTTCCCCCACATCCTGTGAGGTGAATAGAGAGCCTACATCTTGGGAGCAAATTTTTATCCCTCACACATCAGATAGAGCACTAATATCTAGGGTTTATAAAGAACTCAAAAAGCTAAACACCAAAAACAAAAACAAAAACAAAAAACCAAACAATTAACCCAATCAATAAATGGCCAAAGACATGAACAGACACTTCTCAGAAGAGGATATTCAATCAATGAACAAATATATATATATATATATATATAATGTTCATTATCTTTAGCAATTAGAGAAATGAAAATCAAAACTACTCTAAGATGCCATCTCACTCCAGTCAGAATGGCAGCTATTATGAAGACAAACAATGATAAGTGTTATATATATATATATATATATATATATATATATATATATATATATATATATATATATATATCTTTTAAGAAATCATGACATGAATAAAAATCTGTGTGCTGAGAACAAATGCAAATGTTTTCAAATACTTCTGATTCTCAAATGATTGAATCCATGTACATGCAACCACAGATACAGAGTGTCGACTGCATTTGTAAAATTCGGTTTGTAGTCCATTCTAAAAAGGCAAAACCCTAATAATGGGAAAGAGATCAGTGATTTCCACTGGTTGGAATTAGGGAATCATGGATTTCTAGGAGAATCAAAGGACATATTTGGGAATGGAAGGATTGTTACATGAAGCTGTTGTGGGAAATAAATACTGCATGCATTTGTAAAAGCCACAGAATTATACATAACAAAGAGGAATTTAATGTATGCAATTGCAAAATCTAAGGAACAAACAAAAAGCAAAACCATAATTTGGGTATAGACCAAGGAGAGGGATAGCTGGGTCAAATGGTGGTTCCATTCCCAGTTTTCCAAGGAATCTCCATACTGTTTTCCACAATTACTGAAATACAAACTCAACCAGAATGTCAAAGAATCCCAAGGCATAATGCAGATTCTCCTATAGATGTATGACATAACAACATTGAAGAGAGTGCGGTAAAAACAGAAGAACCTCATAACTGGAAAGTGGTGTTTTGACAAAAACAAACAAACAAAAAAACAGTGAGGCTAAAAACAAAAATTAAGTCAAAATAGCACTGTACTTACTTTTCTCTATTATTGATACAGTACTTGTCTTCGTGGAGTCAACCACTTTTCCCAGAGTGCCTGCTTAGGCATAGGAAAAGGAATACAGTGTAGACAAGACATGTGAGAAAAAATGGGATGTGGACAGTACTACTTAGAGGCTACCATCAGGCCAAAGAACCCCAGGGCTTCAGAGAGGGCAAAGCCCAGAGAGGCATAGAGAAGAGCTATTGCTTCAGTGAGGGCCCCTGGCAAACCAATGATCAGACTCCCAATTATAATTCCACGCCAGCCTCATGGCCAGCCACCCAACTGTGGGAGCCTGTGGCTCAGTGAATTTGATTCTGTGTTGGTGTTCTGGACGCTGTGTCTAGAGGTAAGTGAGTCAGGAGACCCTGGACTGACAAGCAGGTAAGGCTCTTGTCATCTCTCAGTGCTTCTGAATGGTTCAGAACCACTGCAGATGGTGGCGCTCCTCACCAAGGAGGGGTGCAGAGAATCTTGAGCAGGTGTATGTTTTCTCGGGGTGAGGGGCTATGAAGGGAAAGTTGCTTCCACTGCAGACAAGCATGAGCATTGTACTTCAATTGGCATTTATTTTTTTCATGGTGATGAGTAAAGATTATTCAAACTTTTTTGAATGAATAGAGGGGTTGATCACTATGGTTCCCAGGCTGCACTGTATTTCTCTTGAACTCATTTATGTTATAACTGGAAGTTTGCTCTTTGACCGGCATATTCCCATTCCTCCCGTTTCCCCACCAACCTATGGTAACACCCTTCTATTCTCTGTTGCTGAAATCAATTTTTTTGCACTCTTCATAAAAAGGAGATCATGCAGTGTTTATCTTTCTTTGTCTTATCTCAGTATCTCATCTCAGTTGTGGGTTTGATCCATGCTGTTACAAATGCCAGGAGAGGAGAAGATTTTTCTCCTTTCCTACGACTGAATATATGCATATCCCAAATTCATTATATATACTTATTCAATTATTTTTACTTCCCTGTTGATGAACCACATGGGTCATTCCCATATCTTGGTTTTTGATAATAATGCCACAATGATCATGAGTACCTGTGAACAGGAGAGTGTCACTGTATCTTTCATATATTGATATGACAGTAATTTCATATTCTTTGGATATATATTCACAAGTATGACAAGCATGACTGCTGAGTCATATGGTAGTGTGTTTTTAATTTTTTTAGTAATCTCCATATCATTTTCCATCCTGTCTGTACCAATATTTTTTCCTACCAACGTTTCCTGTTTTCCTCAGCCTTGTCAACACCTGTAATCTTTTTTTTTTTTTTTTTTTGCTACTGGGGATTGAACTCAGGGGCACTTGGCGACTGAGCCACATCCCCAGCCCTATTTTGTATTTTATTTAGAGACAGAATCTCACTGAGTTGTTTAGTCCCTTGTTTTTGCTGAGGATGGCTTTGAATTCTTGACCTTCCTGCAAAAGGCTCCCAAGCCTCTAGGGTTACAGGAATGCGCCACCATGCCCAGCAACAACTGTAAGCTTTTGATTTTTTGTTAAGAATAATATCATTCTTGAGGAAATTTGGGATAGGTATCAAGTAACTTTAAAGATATCTAATATTTAACGCAGATATTCAACTTGGGAATTAACAGTAAAGAAAAATATTAGGTACTTCTAGAAAAACTGTATGCAATAATTATATTGATTAGATATACATATCATTATGCATTGTTAAGAAAGTGCTTGAATAATAAAGGATCATTAAGAGAGTGAGTGATATGAATGATTTCATTCATTAATTTCATCATTATAGAATTTTTACACCAAGTTTTTGTTAGGTGCTTGTTTGTGTTTTTCTTATAGACTCTAATATTGTCAAAGATGTGTCTCTACTGCAGCAATAAATACAGTGAATGGTGATGGTAACACATGCACACTTTATGGTTCTAATGCATCATAATATCCTATTACTATCAGGTACCTCAGAATTCTACCTGCCTCTACCCATTATCAATCTGATGGCCACTTCCACATTTTAAGTGCTTATTTCAGCAGCTCTATTTTCTGTCACCAAATTTTGTGTGAATTTTCTAAGGGTATTCTATGAACCTTTTATATTTTGGGTGTTTTTAAAACAAACTTCATTCTCTCACATTTCTGGATGCCAGATGGAAAAATTAAAGTGTTGCAGAGTTGTACTTTGTATGGAGTTTTCTAGGGGCTCATCTATCCCTTGCCTCTTCTATTTTTTGATAGCAGTCAGCCTTCCTAAGTTTATGCACAAATTTATTCCAGTTTCTATCCCTGGTCTTCACACTATATTTTCTTCTCTTTGTGTTGTTATCAACACTCCCTCTGCTTCTATTTTGTTAGAATACCTGTGCTTGTATTTAAGAACCACAGGGATAATCTGGGGCAAAACCTTCTTTCAAGATCTTTAATTGCATATTTTTTTAATGTAAAAGATAATATTCACTCCTTTCCCATGTACAATAATATATTTTCACATTTTTTTAATTTGTTCTAATTAGTGATACTTGACAGTGGGATGCATTATGATATATCACACATAAATGGAGTATAACTTCTCATTCTTCTGGTTGTACAGTATGTAGAATTACACAGATGGTAATCACATATATGCACTTAGGGTAATAAAGTCCAATTCATTCCACTGTCCTTCCCAACCCCATGCTCCTTAACCTTCCTTCACTATCTTCTGTAGAAATTCTGGGATTCATGATAAAAGCATATACCTTTGGGGCCACTGTTTACTCCACCTCCATATGCATATGATTACGCAGTAGCAAATGAAAACTAATGAGCAGAATTAGCATTTTAAATGAACCTATAATCTCATTATTTTCTTTTATGTACTTTGCCTTATTAGAAATGAATTAATGTTCATTAAATATACTGTTTCATTGGATTTTGATTTATTGAAAATGTGCCAAATTAAAGTTTTATTATCAGTATAGGAAATAAATGCTTAATTTTTGACTTTATTACAAAATCCAATCATTTTTCTCTGCATTCTTTTAGGAACAGAAAATACTCACCATCATCTTTTTTGCCACCTGGCAAAGCAATTTCCCCTCCTTCCCAAGGTATTGTTACTGCCTAAATGAACTGCCTATATCCTCTCCTAATCTGATGCTCCTCTCAATGCAACATTTTGTCACTTCCCAGAGGCACAGTGCAAGCAATTTATTTTCCTTTGAAATGTTCACTGGAAAAGAAGACAAAACTTGTCACAAGTTGAAGGCAAAGGGCAGAAGGATACTTTAAAAGTGTGATGAGCTAGGGGGCAGAATGGAAAAGTAGAAGAGCAGCAGCTTTGAAGTCAGCTAGACCATTAGCTGGGGACCCTGGGGCAACAAACAGAACTCTCCTGAGTTCCCACCTCTGTAAAATTGGTGTAATTATGTAGGCAAGGCATGGGTTTTTATAAAGGTGTTCTCATTCTACAAAAAAATGTGTTAATACTGGTTATTTAACACTACTGAGCCAAAAGTTGCAAAATTCTAGCACAGGTATTGGCATGAGAAAGAACTTTTTTTTTTTTTTTTTAAGTAGAGATATTATCTTATTAATTCTAAGAAAGAATATTCAACTTTATGTCCTGACAGGCTGGTGTAAAAACTCCCAAACCTCGACACATAAAAAATAAAATAAATAAAAGCTAGCCTTACTCCCTGGATCATATTGTATCCCCATATTGTAATCCAGTTATCTCCCCTCCTATGGTCAGTCACTAGGGGGTCTCACAGACCCTGTTAGTAGGAAGATCAAACTGCATGGTTAACAGGGTGCTGAGATGGGATTATGACAGACATCATGGGGTCTCATTTTCTCATATCTCACTTCAATGTGACTGCCAGTGGAATCTTATTGGCTGGTAGAAGTCACTTATAACATTTCTAATTGCAGAGAGGTGCAGAAGGTACAATCTTATCCATTTCCCAGATTTGTAACTTAATCTCATAATTAATTTCAAGGATAGGATTAAAGGACCCCCCAATTAGAGTCTGCTTTCTCACTAATCAAATCCTAAAGCATGTAGAATTAAAAATGCATTGGAAAAAATGCACACAGATATTTTAACATCTTACTCAATAGGGAGATATTGTTACAAATATCCATAGGATAAGATGCCAGATTATAAAAGATGCAGAAAGAGTGATCTGAGAAACTAATAGCTAACAGTGTAACTTAAATAAACCTGCCCGAAAATGTATAAAACAATATGTGCCAGACATTGTCCTAGGGTTGTATGAAGATAGCAATGAGTAAAACACACATAGCCCTAGGAATTCTCATGTTCTAGATACACTTGCTATTGCTGGTTATTATATAAATATATATATATATATATATATATATATATATATATATATATATATATCATATTAATATATGTATATATATCATATTAATGTGAATATGTAATATATATATATATATATATATATATATATATATATATCTCCATATATATATATATATATATATATATATATATATCCATATATACATACACTGTACATTAATTATGTGGAAAATGCATCAAAATCCATTTCAGGACAACTTTTCTTATGAATAGAAAGATGAAGAGAACATCCAAAACCATAGCGTTGTTTGATTTTTCTACAACCATATGTAAGTCAGACTCCCTATGAACTATGCCCTAAACCAAATTCCTGCAAATGACACAGAGAAAAGATAAGAATGACCAGCCTACCTAGGATCAAATGCTGATACCTTTACCCTGGCTATAAGGTCTTTGGAGAGTCACGTTATTAGTCTTTGCTATAATTTTCTCAGCTGCTTAATGCATAATGATGTTGGCATATTTCCCAAAGGTTATTTTTAGGAATAAAATTATCTAGTTCATGAAAAAAGCAGTGAGAGCAATGCTTCCTATACAGTATTTTGAAATCTATTCTTGAGTATTATTGGTTGACAAATAAATGAGAAAGTCAAGCTGTGTTTGACCCAGAAATTAGGTAAAAAGAAGACATCTGGCTTTCATTTATCAACATCATTTTAAGATTTCCATTGCACTTGGGTTAATTGCCTAGTAATAGTTATTTTAATTTTTTTTAGTTACTGATAAAATTTCAAAACTTCCTAGATATTCTGATAGTATACTGAAAGTTTACTTTGAGGATAAACATTAGTTATTAGTCCACCAGAAGTGGCTCAGTAGATGCTCTGATTTAACTTCATCACTACCAGATTTTTCATTAAGTAGTATTTATTAACTTATCATATGCCTCTTTTACTATGAAGGCAGGATATTTTTCTTATTTTCTTTTGTGCACATACTGAGACATGCAGAACTCTCAGCACAAAAGGACTCAGTCCAAGCCTTTATTTTAAGAAATGACCAGACTCTTCCATTGCTTATAGCAACCTAAATTCATGTCCTTAGGCCAACAGCACCTCCTCTCCACCCCCCACCCCCCCCACACTTTAAAATGCTTTTTTGAGAAAGTTTAAAACTGACAGGAAAAATTATAGTGTTTTCTAGTCAACCTCTGAGAAAGGACCCTGACCTCTTTTTTAAAAATTATAATTATGAATATGTTCTCAGGTCTTTGGGATGAGTACATCTCTCCTGCAACTCTAAAGTGTTTTCCCAAGGATCTAAAAGCTTTTCCTTTAAAATGTAATTAATGATCAAGATGGAAAGGGGCTGTCTCCCAGTCCCTGTGAGAAGATAGAATCCTAACTTCCAAAATTGTCAGCTGGCAAACCCAGCTGACCTAATAGCTCTTATACTGACCAGCCCTTTGTGATTTTTCACTTCCCTGTTGCTTCACTCCCCTCTCAACTCTCTCCTTCCTTATCTCTTTAAAATGCCAAGTGACCTCTGCACTAATCAGAATATGTTGAGAGCCATTGTCAAGTAGGAATGACGCATGGCAGTTTCTTTGTCAGCCTACCCAATGTTGCTTAGAGGGAGGACTCTCCATTGTGGAAATGGGCTTGCCTTGGACCCAGGTCATTTGCAGTGACATTGCATGAATGTTTGAGAAAGGTGACCCTGCTCAAGGACCAGGGTAGATCTGGGTTTAGGGAGGATCCTTCTGGATTAGGGTGGGTCCAGGTTTAGGGTGTATCCTGCTGGGAATAGGGCATATCCTGCTGCCTCAGGCTCCCACTCCTTGGGTTTAGGGCGGTTCCAGGTTTAAGGTGGACCCTTCTGGGAATAGGGCGTATCCTGCTGCCTCAGAGGCCCTCCGGCTCCTTGAGTACTTGTTGAGTTCTCATGGGATTCAGAGAGTATTTTGGGATGCAGAGCCTGGTGGAGGTGTGGATTTCCCCCAGAACGTGCGTGTAAAGTGCCGGTGAGTTTTGGGAGTAAAGAATTGCTGTTTGAATCTACAAGGCTGTGAGTGGCTCGTGATTTTGTGCCCAGCCAGACTGCGGCATTTGGTGGTCCATGCGGGAAATGTCTGAAGCTTGGAGGTAAGTGAAATTGCTCGCCCCTGAGGGAAGGCAAGAGAATGGGTGACCATTTCAAAAAACAATGTGTTCTTCTTTGATTTATTTTGTTTTTGTTTCAAGCTGCCTATCCCTAGAAATTTCTCAGGCAAACTGGGAAAAATGGTTGGCTCAAGGTTTGAAGTTTGTCAGCCCCAAGGAAGAGAAAATTGATACAATGATTTTTTATTCCATTTTTGTTTCATTCAGTTTAGGTTTTGTTTTGTGTTATCTCATTGGGTTGGGTTATCTTTATAGTAGATTAGAAATTATTAAAAAACAAACCGAAAGAGTGTTAAGTAAATTGTTAGAGGTTCAGACCATGGAGAAAGACATTTTATGTCAAACAAAAGAGAAGGTCTCTCAAGCTAGTCAAACAGAGAAAGAAAATTTAAAGGAAAAGGGGATATTAGGAAAAAGGCTACAACAGGAGGCTACTACTAACCCCGTTCTATCCCCAGAGGGTGTAATTCAACCAACAGCTCCACCTATGGAGACAGCTGAGTGGCTCTCAACCCCCGCAGTTGATAAATGGGATCTTGAGACAGGACCTCAAAGATTAGCATGCCCTGTACTTGAGCAGACAGGAGGACAGCAAATTCACCATGCTTTAGATTTCAAAACAGTGAAGCAGTTAAAGGAGTCTTTAACAACCTATGGTCCCCAAGCACCCTTCACGATAAGCATGGTCGAATCCATTAACAAGTTGGACATGACGCCAGCAGATTGGGCTAGCATGTGTAAATCTGTGCTAAATGGAGGACAATATTTGTAATGGAAGGTTGCCAATGAGGAATTTTGCATGGAGACAGCAAGGTGAAATGCAACAGCCAGTTACCCTCAAAGAAATCTAGATATGTTGTTAGGAAAGGGACCTTATGAGGGTCAACGGCAACAAATTGAATATGATCCTGCTATATATGCACAAATTGCTGCAGACACAGTTAGGGCATGGGAGACTTTACAAGGACATGGAGATTTACAAGGTCAGCTATCTAAGGTAATACAGAGAGCTAATGAACCTTACGCTAAATTTGTAGATAGGCTTATTCAAACTGCTTCCAGAATTTTGGGGGATACATAAAAAGCAATGCCATTAATAAAACAACTTGCTTATGACCAAGCAAATTGTTGCTGCAGAGAGGTTATTAGACCATGGAAATATGAAGATTTAAACACATATATTAAATTATGTAGAGAAATTAATGAACAATGGCAAGTCTTGGCAGCTGCAGTACACAGGCTTTAGATGCCAGGCCAAAAACATGCTACAGTTGTGAACAAACAGGACATTTTAAAAGGAATTGCCCCATAGGAGGAGGGTTTAACAAAAGTAGGTATCAAAGGAATAGAATACCGGGTATTTGCCCACGATGCCGTAGAGGGAGACATTGGGCTAATGAATGCCGTTCTCAAACCACCATAGAGGGTACTCCCTTATCAAAAAACAGACAAGGACCAGGTATTTACCCACGATATCATGGAGAAAGGCATCAGGCTCCATTGCCAAAAAACGGACTGGGGGCCCCAATGCTCTGGGGCCCACAACCACAAATATACGGGGCAGTGGAGGAACCCAGCAACACCATCAGGGTAGTGCCCAGGACACATTGTCCATTAAATCCCTCATCAGACAAACCAGAGGGAGCGCAGGGTTGGACATCTGCACCTCTGCCAGAGCAGTACTAACTCCAGAGATGGGAGTTCAAATCATTCCCACAGGAGTAAAAGGACCCCTTCCTCAAGGAACAGTAGGCTTATTATTGGGACGCAGTTCTTCTACACTAAAAGGACTTATGATAAGTCCTGGGGTAATTGATCCTGATTATGTAGGTGAAATAAAAATTATAGCTAGTTCTCCAAGAGGTATATCAGAAATTTCACCAGGAGATAGAATAACACAGTTGTTAATAATACCCAGCCTACATGATACATTTTCTAGTCATAGTGTAGAAAGAGGTTCCAGGGGATTAGGTTCCACAGGCATAGATTGGGCTATGCTGTCTGTAAATTTAGATTCTCGCCCAATGCTAAAACTAAATATTCAAGTACATGAATTTAATGGACTACTGGACACAGGTGCTGACCTTATCATCATATCTCCTCAAGAATGGCCAAAACATTGGACATTACAACAAGCCACTCAAACACTTCAAGGCCAAGGAGTGGTGACTAATCCCCATAGAAGTGCAATTGTATTAGATTGGAAGGATCCTAAAGGATGTGAAGGAACTATACACACATATGTATTGGATCATCTTCCTATAAATTTATGGGGACCAGATGTCCTAGATCAATTAGGTTTGACGTTAACAAATAACATCAATCCTAATGCACCCACTACTAGGGCTAGACAAGGTTTTAGGAAATAAAAAAAAAAATGGGAGAACAAGAACAAGGTATAGCAGCACCAATTCAAATATTCAAGGAATAAATAGACATGGATTGGGTTTTCAGAAAGGGCCACTGAGACAATCAAAATTACTTGGAAATCAGAAAGACCAGTGTGGGTTCCTCAGTGGCCCCTGACTAAAGAAAAGATACAAGTAGCCCAAGATGTGGTCAAACAACAATTAGCGGAAGGACATATATAACCTTCCATATCTCCCCATAATACTCCCATTTTTGTCATCAAAAAGAAATCTGGTAAATGGAGATTATTGCAAGATTTAAGAGCCATTAATAATGAAATGGTTATTATTGGACCTGCTCAATCAGGGATTCCTCAATTGTCTGCTTTGCCAAAAACCTGGCATGTTTTAGCTATAGATATTAAAGATTGTTTTTTTTTTCAATTCCAATTCATCCCGAGGATAGTCCACATTTTGCACTTACTATCCCTGCACTAAATCATGAAGATCCTGATCAGAGATATGAATGGAAAGTACTCCCTCAAGGGATGGCTAACAGTCCAACTATGTGTCAAATTTATGTTAACAAAGCAATCCAGCCACTTAGAAATCAAAATCCTGAACTACAAATATTTCACTATATGGATGATGTATTATTAGCACATAAAGATAAAAACACATTGCTGGAATGTTATGCCACACTTACAAACTTATTAAAAAATTATAATCTAGAGATAACAAAAGATAAACTAGAATTAAATTTTCCAATTAATTATTTAGGAGTTCTATTATCCTCAACCATGGTCCGTCACCAAAAATTCAAATACGAATAGATCAACTCAAATCATTTAACGACTTTCAAAAGTTATTGGGAGACATAAATTGGATAAGGCCTTATCTAGGCATACCAACAGGAGAGTTGGGAACTTTATATGATATCCTAAAAGGTCCATCAGATCCAAATTCACCCTGCATGTTAACTCCTAAAGCAAGAAAGACATTAAAAATTATTGAAACATATATGGAAAATATACATTTAGATAGAATTGATATAAGTTTGCCTTTATTATTTATTGTACTACCAACAAAAAATATTCCTACAGGAGTATTTTGGCAAGAAGGTCCATTATTATGGATACATTTATCTTATTCTCCTAATACTATTCTTACTAGGTATCCTGAGGCTGTAGGACAATTAATACTCAAAGGAATAAAAGCAGCGAAGGGAGTGTTTGAAATTTCTCCTGATAAAATTATTACTCCATATACCATGGATCAAATTGATGAGTTAGCTAATGAGTTAAATACTTGGGCAGTAATCATGTGTAAATCTAATGTTTCATTTGATAATCACTTACCATCTAATCCTTTGTTGTCTTTTTGGTCTAAGCATCCTGTAGTTTTTCCAAAAATGACAAAAAAAAAAAACCTATCATGAATGCTCCAAATATATTCACTGATGGGTCAAATAATGGTACAGCAACAGTAGTTACCCCTGATCAAACTTTTACATTTTTAGTACCCAAACAATCAGCTCAAAAGGTAGAGCTTAATGCAGTTTTACAAGCTTTTGTGATGTTTAAAGATTCTGTATTTAATTTATTTTCTGATAGTCAGTATATAGTTAATGCTATAGTATCCCTTGAAGATGCTGGTAGGATTTCTCCTTCCTCTACTGTTTTATCTTTGTTTTCCACTATACAAAGTCTAATCTGGGACAAAAAAGATCCATTCTTTAGAGGACATATCAGGGCACATACAGGATTGCCTGGAGCCCTTAGTTTGGACAATGATTTAACAGATAAAAATACACATGACATACATATTTTCTCTACACTAGAAAAAGCTACAAATTTTCATAAAAGATTCCATGTTAATGCTAATACTTTACAAAAGCATTTTAAAATAACTATGGAACAAGCCAGACATATAATAAAACAATGTCAAAATTGTGTGACCTTTTTACCCCAAGTTAACCTTGGAGTCAATCCTAAAGGATTGATACCTAACCATATTTGGCAGATGGACATCACACAATTGCCAAAATTTGGAAAATTAAAATATTTGCATGTTACAGTTGATACTTCTTCTGGATTTTTGATGGGGTCCCTTCATGCTGGAAAAACAAACAAACAAACAAACAAACAAAAACTAAAGATGTTATAGATCATTGTTTACAAATTTTGCCAATGTGGGCATTCCAAAACAGTTAAAAACAGATACTGGTCCTGGTTATACTTCTACCTCTTTCAAACAATTTTGCTCATCATTTGGCATTACTCATATAACAGGAATCCCATACAATCCACAGGGACAAGGCATAGTTGAACAAACTCATCAAACTATTAAAACATACTTATTAAAGCAAAAAGAGGGAATTGGAAAGGGGTATATATCCCCCAAAGATAAACTTAAAATAACCCTTTTTACTCTAAACTTTTTAAATTTGGATTCATCAGGACTTAGTGCTGCGTAAAGGCATATGTATCCAAAAAATGTACATAAGCCTAAGGTACTTTGGAAGGATATTCTAACAGGACAATGAAAAGGTCCTGACCCAGTGATTGTCTGGAGTCGGGGTTCTGTTTGTGTGTTTCCACAGGGAAAACAACAGCCGATTTGGATTCCAGAGAGACTAACCAAAGCAATTTCTACAGACCAAAAAGAGGATGATTTGACTCAAATACATAACAGCTGATATCCAGAGCTCCAGCTTTGTTATTCTTACATCTGCGACAGTGATTAACCAGGATGCTTTTTTCAATATATATTTTATTATTGTCTTTTCCCACATCATAAAGTTCTAGTTTATTTTTTTTTGAGTTCATACAAACCTAGGTTAATGTTTTTCTGATCAGCTTTATTTTTTGACTGTGGAGTTTTTAAACATTACAATGGAGATTTCACCTGTGTAAACCTACAAGGCCTTTACTATTGTCTTATGTGTTGTACGATTTTGTGCACTCTTGTGTTTTGTGTTATATGTCTGTATGTGCGTATGTCCATATTTCATATATGAGGAGCGCTCATAAAAAATGGATCCGAATTTTTTTTTATTCACATGATTTAAATGGTTTAATTTAAATTAGGTAAACAGCTATTAAGGATTGTTTTTAAAGAACCTCACCCCCCCACTGGCACCAAGGCCAAATTTGGGGGCCAACAGAGGTGAGGCAAAGAACCTCACCCCCTCACTGGTGCATAGGCCTATCCACAAGTATGGCTGTATGCTGGACCAGTAGTCAGTGATGGGTATGATCCAATTGCAGTGGTATCAACCTAAGACAGGAGGCTGATGCCTAGAGGTCAGTTCATCTGATGATGGGTAAAAATCATATGTTAAACTGGACAACCTAACAGGCACGGTCCCTAAACCACATTGCTTGTTGTTTAATTAATCAGAAAGGGGGAGATGCTGAGAGCCATTGCCAAGTAGGAATGATGCATGGCAATTTCTTTGTCAGCCTACCCAATGTTGCTTAGAGGGAGGACTCTCCATTGTGGAAATGGGCTTGCCTCGGACCCAGGTCAATTGCAGTGACATTGCATGAATGTTTGAGAAAGGTGACCCTGCTCAATGACCAGGGTGGATCCGGGTTTAGGGAGGATCCTTCTGGATTAGGGTGGGTCCAGGTTTAAGGTGGACCCTGCTGGGAATAGGGCGTATCCTGCTGCCTCAGGTGCCCGCCCGCTCCTTGAGTTCTTGTTGAGTTCTCATGGGATTCAGAGAGTATTTTGGGATGCAGAGCCTGGTGGAGGTGTGGATTTCCCCCAGAACATGCGTGTAAAGTGCCAGTGAGTTTCGGGAGTAAAGAATTGCTGTTTGAATCTACAAGGCTGTGAGTGGCTCGTGATTTTGTGCCCAGCCAGACTGCAGCATTAATAGATCACAGTTCTTTCTCCTCCTATCTGTAGTTACCAAATACAATTTGTTTTTATCATTTTAATTCATGCACAACCGTGTTCATCTTTGACAGCAGTTTCTAGAATTCTTCATGATAATTATATATTAATCAATACTTTGGATTAATTAATAGATAAGAGAAGTAATCTTAATACTCATTGTTCTTTGACCATTACAGCTTTCTTTTATAGAGTGCCTCCATTCACCCCAAATCAAGATGTACCCTGGTGTGCTTTATAAGAACACACATGAAAATTTTGCAAATGGTATCAGAGGATACATGAAATTATTTCTGCCTACCCATATATGTGCTATGAAATAATTTACTCCAGAAATCACAAAATGTTTTGTCAAGTCTTCTAAAACAATCTCCTAAAGTCTTCAATTGATAAGGAATATCATAAAATGATATGAGTAGTTGCTATATTGAAAAAGTGTAGCTTTATTTTGAAACTGAGGACATACAGATCTTTATAGTTTGGATATGAGGTATCCCTCTGGATCTCATCTGTGAGACAATGAAGGAATGTTCAAAGATGAAGTGATTAGATATGTAACTATAACATAATGAGTAGATAAATTCATTTGAACTACATAATTTGGATGGATTAACGTTGGTAACTATATGCACATATGATATGGATGGAGAAAGTAGGTCACTGGGGACATGCCCTTGGGGACTAAATGATTGATGATTGCTTGTTCTTCCTCACCTCAGACAATGAATTAACGACATGGGCTACAAGAGCTTGCATTCTGTAGGGATATATATATATATATATATATATATATATATATATATATATATGTTTTTTAATGTGAAGGCATAAAAAATACCATATCAAGAATTAACTGTGGGATCTGAATGAATTAAGGAAAGTGGGAAGACTGGAGAAAGGAGATTCAGTTTTTTCAAGTTACATTGAAGAAAGCAGAGCAGAGCAATAGGACAGAATAAGTGGTCTTGGGAGGATTTGTTTAAGCGAATTATATTAAGTAGAACCTGGCCTTCAATGACAAGAAGGAGAAAATTACAGAAAAAGTTATCCTTTCAATGACAGCAAAGGAGCACCATAAAGCAGAAGAAGAAGTAAGCAGGCTGATTGATGAATTGCAGACAGCTATCAAAAGCAACAGAGGTAATCTCTCTAAACTTGGCCCCAATTACAGGCTGAGAAGGAGCAATTCTCCTCTTATGTCTACCAACATATTAAAAGCCTTCAAGCAAACACTCTAGTCCCTGTAGGCCTGCAGCTCAAGACCAGCAGATCAGGCCCAGGGGTCCATGGGCGTGGCAGACACCTCACACCAATTGGAGGAGGGGCAGAGCAGAGCCCCCGCCCATGCCTGCAAGGGAGACATTTCAACTATACAAGAGCAATATAAATATATAGGGGGGGAATTTCAAAAACACAACAGATTCACCAAGCAGAAAGAAACACAAGCAGTATGAAAAGACAAGGAAAGAAAGGACCACAAGCAATGCAGGTCAACGCAACTTTAGAAGAGGTAACAGCTGCAGCAGATGGAATGTCAGATAAAGAATTCAGGATATACATGCTTCAGATGATCTGGAGTATTAAGGAAGACATTAGACAGCAAAATCAGACAATGAAAGATCACTTAGACAATGAATTACACAAACAAATCCAGGAAGCAAAGGATCAATTCTACAAGGAGATAGAGGTTATAAATAAAAAACAGAAATCCTAGAAATGGAGGAAACAATAAACCAACTTAAAAACTCAATTGAGAATACTACCAGCAGAGTAGAACACTTAGAATATAGAACATCAGACAATGAAGACAAAGTATTTCAACTGGAAAAGAACATAGACAGCTCAGCAAGACTGTTAAGAAACCATGAGCAGAACATCCAAGAAATATGGGATAACATTAAGAGACCAAACTTAAGAGTCATTGGGATACAGGAAGGTATAGAACTCCATACCAAAGGAATGAGCAATTTATTCAATGAAATAATATGAGAAAACTTCCCAGACCTGAAGAATGAGACAGAATCCCAAATCCTAGAAGCCTACAGGACGCCGAATGTGCAAAATTATAAGAGATCCACACCTAGACACATTATAATGAAGATGCCCAACATACAGAATAAGGAGAGAATTTTAAAAGCTACAAGAGAAAGGAAGCAGATTACATTTAGGGGTAAGCCAATCAGGATAACAGCTGATCTTTCAACACAGACTCTGAAAGCTAGAAGATCCTGGAATAACATATTTCAAACACTGAAAGAAAATGGGTTCCAACCAAGAATTGTGTATCCAGCGAAATTAAGCTTCAGGATGGAAGATGAAATTAAAACCTTCCACGATAAACAAAAGTTAAAAGAATTCGCAGCTAGAAAACCATCTCTTCAAAACATCCTCGGCAAAACATTACAGGATGAGGAAATGGAAAATAACAATGAAAACCAACAGTGGGAGGTAGGACAGTAAAGGGGGGAAATAATCAAAGAGGAAAACAAACCATGTTTAGTAACATAAATAAACAAATATGGCTGGAAGAACAACCCATATCTCTGTAATAACCCTAAATGTTAATGGCTTAAACTCACCAATTAAGAGACACAGGCTAGTAGAATGGATCACAAAACAAGACCCAACAATATGCTGCCTACAGGAGACACATTTGATAGGAAAAGACATACATAGGCTGAAGGTGAAAGGTTGGGAAAAATCATATCACTCATATGGACTTCGGAAACAAGCAGGAGTGTCCATACTCATAACAAATAAAATAGATTTCAAGCCAAAGTTAATCAAAAAGAATAAATTGGGACACTACATACTGCTTAAGGGAACCATACACCAACAAGACATAACAATCATAAATATATATGCCCCAAACAATGGTGCAGCTATGTTCATCAAACAAACTCTTCTCAAGTTCAAGAGTCTAAGAGACCACCATACAATAATCATGGGAGACATCAACACACCTCTCTCGCCACTGGACAGATCTTCCAAACAAAAGTTGAATAAGGAAACTATAGAACTCAATAACACAATTAATAACCTAGACTTAATTGACATATATAGAATATACCACCCAACATCAAGCAGTTACACTTTTTTCTCAGCAGCACATGGAACTTTCTCAAAAATAGATCATATATTATGTCACAGGGCAACTCTTAGACAATATAAAGGAGTAGAGATAATACCATGCATCATATCTGATCATAATGGAATGAAACTGAAAATCAACGATAAAAGAAGGAAGGAAAAATCATGCATCACTTGGAGAATGAACAATAGGTTACTGAATGATCAATGGGTTATAGAAGACATCAAGGAGGAAATTAAAAAAATTCTTAGAGATAAATGAAAACACAGACACAACATATCGGAATCTATGGGACACATTGAAAGCAGTTCTAAGAGGAAAATTCATTGCTTGGAGTTCATTCCTTAAAAAAAGAAAAAAAAACCAACAAATAAATGATCTCATACTTCATCTCAAAATCCTAGAAAAAGAAGAGCAAAACAACAGCAAAAGAAGTAGAAGGCAAGAAATAATTAAAATCAGAGCTGAAATTAATGAAATCGAAACAAAAGAAACAATTGAAAAAATTGACAAAACTAAAATTTGGTTCTATGAAAAAATAAACAAAATCGACAGACCCTTAGCCATGCTAGTGAAGAGAAGAAGAGAGAGAACTCAAATTACTAGCATACAGTATGAAAAAGGCAATATCACAACAGACACTTCAGAAATACAGAAGATAATCAAAAATTATTTTGAATCCTTATAACTCCAATAAATTAGAAGATAGTGAAGGCATAGATAAATTTCTTAAGTCATATGATCTGCCCAGATTGAGTCAGGAGGATATAGACAACCTAAACAGACCAATATCAATTGAGGAAATAGAAGAAACCATCAAAAGACTACCAACTAAGTAAAGCCCAGGACCGGATGGGTATACAGCAGAGTTTTACAAAACCTTTAAAGAGGAACTAATACCAATACTTTTCAAGCTACTTCAGGAAATAGAAAAAGAGGGAGAACTTCCAAATTCATTCTACGAGGCCAACATCACCCTGATACCTAAACCAGACAAAGACACTTCAAAGAAAGAAAACTACAGACCAATATCTCTAATGAACCTAGATGCAAAAATCCTCAATAAAATTCTGGCGAATCGGATACAAAAACATATCAAAAAAATTGTGCACCATGATCAAGTAGGATTCATCCCTGGGATGCAAGGCTGGTTCAATATACAGAAATCAATAAATGTTATTCACCACATCAATAGACTTAAAAATAAGAATTATATGATCATCTCGATAGATGCGGAAAAAGCATTCGACAAAGTACAGCATCCCTTTATGTTCAAAACTCTAGAAAAACTAGGGATAACAGGAACATACCTCAATATTGTAAAAGCAATCTATGCTAAGCCTCAGGCTAGCATCATTCTGAATGGAGAAAAATTGAAGGCATTCCCTCTAAAATCTGGAACAAGACAGGGATGCCCTCTCTCACAACTTCTGTTCAACATAGTTCTCAAAACGCTGGCCAGAGCAATTAGACAGACGAAAGAAATTAAACGCATAAAAATAGGAAAATAAGAACTTAAATTATCACTGTTTGCTGATGACATGATTCTATACCTAGCAGACCCAAAAGGGTCTACTAAGAAACTATTAGAGCTAATAAATGAATTCAGCAAAGTGGCAGGATATAAAATCAACACGCATAAATCAAAGGCATCCCTGTATATCAGTGACAAATCCTCTGAAATGGTAATGAGGACAACCACTCCATTCACAATATCTTCAAAAAAAAATAAAATACTTGGGAATCAACCTAACAAAAGAGGTGAAAGACTTATACAATGTGATCTACAGAACCCTAAAGAGAGAAATAGAAGAAGATCTTAGAAGATGGAAAAATATACCCTGTTCATGGATAGGCAGAGCTGACATCATCAAAATGGCGATATTACCAAAAGTTCTCTATAGGTTTAATGCAATGCCAATCAAAATCCCAACGGCATTTCTTGTAGAAATAGAGAAAGCAATCATGAAATTCATATGGAAAAATAAAAGACACAGAATAGCAAAAACAATGCTAAGCAGGAAGTGTGAATCAGGTGGTATAGCGATACCAGACTTCAAACTATACTACAGAGCAATAGTAACAAAAACAGCTTGGTACTGGTACCAAAACAGGCGGGTGGACCAATGGTACAGAATAGAGGACACAGAAACAAATCCACAAAACTACAACTATCTTATATTTGATAAAGGGGCTAAAAGCATGCAATGGAGGAAGGATAGCATCTTCAACAAATGGTGCTGGGAAAACTGGAAATCCATATGCAACAAAATGAAACTGAATCCCTTTCTCTCGCCATACACAAAAGTTAATTCAAAATGGATCAAGGAGGTTGATATCAAATCAGAGACACGCCGTCTGATAGAAGAAAAAGTTGGCTACGATCTACATACTGTGGGGTCAGGCTCCAAATTCCTCAATAGGACACCCATAGCACAAAAGTTAATAACTAGAATTAACAAATGGGACTTACTCAAACTAAAAAGTTTTTTCTCAGCTAAAGAAACAATAAGAGAGGTAAATAGGGAGCCTATATCCTGGGAACAAATCTTTACTCCTCACACTTCAGATAGAGCCCTAATATCCAGAGAATACAAAGAACTCAAAAAATTAGACAATAAGATAACAAACAACCCAATCAACAAATGGGCCAAGGACCTGAACAGACACTTCTCAGAGGAGGACATACAATCAATCAACAAGTA
This sequence comes from Marmota monax, assembly GCF_021218885.2. Taxonomy (NCBI): domain Eukaryota; kingdom Metazoa; phylum Chordata; class Mammalia; order Rodentia; family Sciuridae; genus Marmota; species Marmota monax. The sequence goes on from NW_026693687.1 coordinate 117,669, forward strand.
CATGAAAAAATGCTCACCATCTCTAGCAGTCAGAGAAATGCAAATCAAAACCACCCTAAGATACCATCTCACTCCAGTAAGATTGGCAGCCATTATGAAGTCAAACAACAACAAGTGCTGGAGAGGATTGGGGAAAAGGGTACACTTGTACATTGCTGGTGGGACTGCAAATTGGTGCAGCCAATTTGGAAAGCAGTATGGAGATTTCTTGGAAAGCTGGGAATGGAGCCACCATTTGACCCAGCTATTCCCCTTCTTGGTCTATTCCCTAAAGACCAAAAAAGAGCATGCTACAGGGACACTGCTACATCGATGTTCATAGCAGCTCAATTCACAATAGCAAGACTGTGGAACCAACCCAGATGTCCTTCAATAGACGAATGGATTAAAAAAATGTGGCATTTATACACAATGGAGTATTACTCTGCATTAAAAAATGACAAAATCATAGAATTTGCAGGGAAATGGATGGCATTAGAACATATTATGCTAAGTGAAGCTAGCCAATCCCTAAAAACAAATGCCAAATGTCTTCTTTGATATAAGGAGAGTAACTAAGAACAGAGTAGGGACGAAGAGCATGAGAAGAAGATTAACATTAAACAGAAATGAGAGGTGGGTGGGAAAGGGAGAGAAAAGGGAAATTGCATGGAAATGGAAGGAGACCCTCAGGGTTATACAAAAGAACATACAAGAGGAAACGAGGGGAAAGGGAAAAATAATACAAGGGGGAGAAATAAAGGACAGTAGAGGGGGTAGAGAGAGAAGAGGGGAGGGGAGGAGAGGGGAGGGGGGATAGTAGAGGATAGGAAAGGTAGCAGAACACAACAGACACTAGTATGGCAATATGTAAATCAATGGATGTGTATTTGATGTGATTCTGCCTTCTGTATATGGGCAAAAAATGGGAGTTCATAACCCACTTGAAGCAAAGTGTGAAATATGATATATCAATAACTACATAATGTTTTGAACAACCAACAATAAAAAAATAATATTTTTTATTTTCTAAAAATAAAACTTTCTGGCTTATGAAAAAAAAAGAATTAACTGTGCCAATCTAGTCTTCTTTCCATTGGTATCTAATTCATTACTTTATGATACTTTTAACCATAAAACACAAGAATGTTATATTGCCAATTTTTAAAAGTATGTCATATAAAAATAAATATACCATCATTATGACTTGAAATAAAGGAAATAGACCTTAATGAAAGCAATGGGAGTGACATAAATAAGAATAAAATACAATATTACATAACAATAAAGTTTCAATGAATAAGTTCAATTTATTTTAATGCCAAATTTAAAAAAAAATGGAAATTTAAGTTTAAAATACGGTAAAAATACAAATCAAGATACTGCACTTCATTATCTCCTCTAAAATATCCTATTTTTCTACATTTTTACTTAAGGAGTTTTTAACTTAATTGACTTAATTTTATTAACTCCATAATAACACCAAATATGGAGCTGCAAATCAGCATGTAAAGATTTCAAAAATAAACAAACCCAAAGCAAAGTGACACATCCCAGAGTTGGTGAAGGCAGGAAGCTGAGAAGATGTTACCTGCAGTTTCAAATTTGATAAATGTGCAAGGTACTGTACTGAGAAAATAATTAATGTGAAACAGGATTGTAATAAGTTACTAGTGAAATGAAGAAAGGACAAGGATGAAACAATAGACATGTGTTCCATTTGTCCTTAATGGTAAGGAGTTTTTTCCCCAGGCAGTCCTCACATCAACTTAGAGAAAATAATGCAAGCTGGAAGCCAAACTGGTATTTAAAGCAACATATTTCTATTTACTGCCTTTTTTTTTCTGAGTGAACAAATCAAAATACATTAACATGAAATTTAATAGGACAGATAAAAATATTTAATAATTGGAATCACTAAGACAATCATACAAAACTTCAATTATTGTATTGATATATATGAAAAGAATTATGCATAAATCAAAATTTTGATGTTTTGACACAAGAGTAATTTGAGAACAATAAGGAAAGCTTGAAAATTGAGAATTTGTTTGCTCAAATTAGAATAAATTTTCTATTGTAAGTATCACAGTGTAATGTCAAGATTATTTTAAAGATTGCAGAGGTTACCTCTAACACACCAGGAGAAACATACAAAAAAAGTAAGAATAAAAATGTCAGCAGACTTTTTAGTGAGAGCACCAAATATTCGAACAGAATGAAATGGTGCCTCAAAGCATTTGAAAATAAAAAAAAAAGTTAGAGTAGATATCAACCCAGAATATTAATTGAATATTAGGGTACAATAGAAATATTATTACAACAGAATATTTGCATCTATAAAGGTCTTGCATAATATTCTTTCACATGTTCTTTCTTGGGCACTGAATTTGCTCCATTAAAATGAGAGAGTAACTAGCAAAGAGAACAATTTGGGATCATTGGAGTCAGGCTGAAAGAATCAGAAAGAGAAGTCATATAATGCCATGCATATTCTCCTGAATGAATAGAGATATCATCTCAAGTCAAAAGTTGAAGACATCTTGGAAATGATGCTTAGCAAGGAAAGACAATGTTGAGAAGCACTTGAGACACACGACTTTTGAGTCAGCTTTAGAAATACAGATTTTATTAAGAACATTTTTCATCTCAGTTACTGTATACATATTTTATTTTACATGCTATAAATATTTCAAGTGGGAAAATGTTTAGAGAATAAATGTTTTGTTTGTGGTTATCATGCATTAAATTATCATGCACTGGATATGTTCTCTTATACTAAGCAGAGAAAAATCCCAATATGAGTTAAAAAATAATTTACTACAAACTATTTATTTTATCCCATGTAGTTGAAAGAAGAAATTCAAGTAATATGAATAGTATATGAAATACAGAGTAATTTATTTAACCTATCTTGGGGTTTAACAATGGCTTACATCCCACTTCTTTGACACATTAAAAAACATGCAGGCATTTTATTGGTAATGTAAAGTTTTGACTCTGAAACCTAATACATCAGGAGATACAATTTGTAAAATCTTGGGAGAAAATCAACAAAAAATAAAAACATTTTAGTATTAATCCCATAGAGAAACCGTGACAAATTTTGCATGTTTCTGGCAAACATTGTTCAGAGACTATCCCTGACATGCATCATCCCTTGCAAAGATCAATTCATAGCAGTGTGAGGTGAAGAGCATACTCAAAATGGGATGCAGTGATTTGATATTTAATGGAATATTCAGACTCACACATATTCAAATGCACAAAGCACTTTTGGGAAAAGATAGGCATCCAGAACTCTGTCTTCAAATATTTCTGGTTGTTTCAATACAACATGTTAAGCATATGTCAAATCCACAGTCTGGTGATAACTGTTGCTAAGCAATGCTTGCTTGGATTTGTTTCCATGTAATCATTCTACTTATTACAATATTCTAGTGCAAATAGAGATTGCTTGGCAGAAAATTGTCTTTGCATAACCAAAGTTCTTAATAAGCACTTTTCTTTTCCCTTTTAAAATCCAAAGTCTTTTGAAACTACATCAGATGAGAATATATTCTATTTCTTTTGGATGTCTTCATTATAATTGAATTGAAACTATACACTAGTTTTTACTCATAATAACTTCCCTCACCACCTTTTCTTTCATCAGCACAGCCTGACTAATAACAACTGGAAGATTAGAAGTTGAACAAAAACAAAAAATGATTTATAGAACAGTGATCTCAGGAAGAAAAAAAGGATGACTCTAAAATCCTTTGGATATCAGTAAATTGAAAAGCAGGTATTTATTGACTCAAGTATTAGTTTTCTACCACTGTAAGCAAATTGCTTACACATGTAACATTGTAAACAACACAATTTCCTATTTCAGAAAAGCCTATAATCAGGAGTTCAGGCAGTGATATAATGGGTCTTCTGCTCAGAGCCTCACCAGGCAGAAATCGGTTTGTTGGTTTTGCTGGTGGTTCTATCTTAGACATAGACTCCTCTTTCAAGCTCCTTTGAGTTGTTCCATAAATTCAGTTCCTTAAAGCATCACCACAAATTCCATTTTTCTTGTGGAATGTCAGTTAAAACTTGTTCTCACTTCCTAGGAGTGATCTTCATAACCTCATCACAAACTCTTCTGAAATCATGGTAGCTTGCTTCTTCAAAAAGAGGAGGAAAATATCAGTTGTTTGTTCTTTCCATCCAGTGTATTAAATTTCAGGCTCATATAACAAACACAATCAAGAGTACAATTCCCATCATATGCATATACATGTTCTGCCCAATTTCAGGGAGAGGGTACAGGGAGTAGGCACAGGTGCAAGAATCTGTGAGGCACCTTAGATGCTTGCCTACCAAGATCCACAACATATCTGAAGAGTGGCATATTTCAGTAAAAACTATATTAATCCTCTGTAAATTTCCTTAGTAAATTTCCAAATGATTATCTGTTGAAATAAAATGTGAGTTCAAAATATAGCAATCCAGCAGAGTATTGGGTGCACACCTGTGATCTCAGTGGCTTAGGAGGCTGGAGAAGGAGGATTGTGAGTTCAAATAAAGACTTAGAAATTTATTGATTCCCTATACAACCTAGTGAGACCCTCTGTCAAAATAAATAAATATATAGATAAATAATAATTTAAATTTAAAAAAAAGGGTTGCAGTTGTGCTCAGTGGTTAAGTGTCCCTGTGCTCAATCCCTGGTATCAAAATATAGCAACTATATGCTCCATTCAAATTAATTACTTTGAAATTTAGGTAGGGTAGTGTGATCAGACAATGTAATGTTTCTCAAGTGATTCTAATAATACAAGAGAAAGAACATGAAGTTCTGTGTTATTAAAGCTTACATGCTCTCATAAATCTTAGGTTTGCAGGTTAGCTATTGCATTTTGCTGTGTGGAATTTTAAAATGTGGTCTGGGGATATAACTCAGTTGGTAGAGTACTTGATTTGAATGCACAAGGCCCTGGGTTCTAATCCCAAGCACCACAATCAATCAATCAATAAATAAAAAATTAAAATGCCGTATATAAAGAAAATGACTGATAGAAAATCAACATAATACTTGGTACATTCTTACAACAAAATTGTTTTTGTTGCATAAATAGCAAAAAAACTTTATTTACAGAAATATATGAGCATATTATTTAGTCAGTCAAATAAATAATGGGAGGAATAATCACAAGAGGGAAAAAGTTATTTAAATATGTGCATACTTATAGTTCTTATATTATTGAGCATGCTCAACCTAAAGTAAATCAAATGGTTACTTACTAGTCGTAAGAGATTAGAACTGTGAAATTTTGAGAAATTCAATATGCTTTTTTATTTATAAATAATAAATAATTGAGAGATTTCAAACTAAGAGGTTTCTTATCACTAAATATGTCTTATAATTCCCCAAACATGCTCTTTCTTAATCCCACATTATATGAAAAACTATTTTTGTGTCTCAAACACTGAGTTACATTCTATATTTTTATCCCACATTAATCAGTGGGTACAATTTCATGAGGAGAGTAAACTGGATTTTACTTATTTGCCATACACTTTATAGTATTAATGAAATGATGTATTTAGATCATTTAATCCTTTGTAAATTTAATTTTAAATTTAAAACAGTCCAAGTTAATGAAAGAAAAGCAAAAATCATAAATTTTTAATACTGTAGAAAAATATAACATTTTATATTTTCTGAAAATCAAAATGCTATATTTGCTGACAATATTATATTTACATTTCAGAAAATATAGTGTGTTATATTTTGGGTCATATAAAAGGAAATACAAGTAGCTGTAAACTTGTCGACAGGTTGATATGTAAGTTTCAGGAGATGTTATTGAAGAAGGTTCAAATGCAAATCCTGAGTGAAATTATATCTTTATACGTAGGAGCATGGGGAGTAGTGAGTATTTGCATGCTAGGCCCTCTGCTCTGCCTTGATATTTAGATTTGAATGAATATCCTTATGGTCTCCAAAAGATGAGATCCTTCAGTGCTGTTGCCTAAGAATCAAGAGTACATATGGGCACTGCTGCCTGGAGTCACTGATTCTAGACTGCAGTTTGGAGGTGACTTACAGGATGGCCTACCTTTCATCTTCTAGTGATTGAGAATCACATGATGAATAATTTGCAAGATCATAAAGCCTCAATTCTGAGAACAGTGACTGTTGGTAATGAGCAAATCCATATGTATGCTATTTTTATGGATTACTTAAAACTTACAAAAATTATCTAACAAAACACTTGGAAAATAGAATTCCACATGTGAAAGTCATTTAAATAATTTAAAATCATATCTGTTATTTGATATTCTAAACCTTTTAGGATATTCAATTGAATTTTCATATGACATGGATTATTTTACACTATTGGGGGTAGTTAAAATTGTATTTAACATTTTATCCAGAAACTTAAATGTAGAGGTGCATACAAAGAGGCATCAATAATATGTGAAATTTGTATTAATTTACATGCTCTTTTCCCAATTCACTAATGTTTTGCACCATTAAGTAACATCAGGTAGATGCAGAGTACATTAAACAGCTAAATGCAGCAAACAGCAGAATAATACAGAAATGTATATATCCATTTGCTTTGTATTCCTTCTGTTATGCCCACTTTAGTCTTGAGCTTCTTGGAAGTGCTTTTTTCATGAATCAACATAATATTTGTGGATTTTGTGATTTTGTTCTTTACAATTCAGCAATCTCAAGTTTTTAATGTTTTCTGTAAAAGAAACATTATTTGTTTCTGTTTATATTCTATATATATTATATTATGTATATATAATTTAATGTTTTTTTCCTAAAAAATAAGACATATATACCTACATATACCAAACATATATATTTATATTTGTATATATATGCATATGTATATTTGTATATATAACAAATTGCATATATAGAACATATATATGCACACACAAAACACACACACACATTTGCTTTTATTTTTTAGGAAAATAGCATGTACTTAAAAATATTTCACTATTAATTATATTAGAATTATTTTATTTTTATTTGTGTTCAGATTACAATTTTGAATTTTTTTAAAAAATGTGCAAATCAATTATACAAATGGTGGGTTTCATTGTCTCATATCTGTGCATATACAAAAGGGTAATTTTAACAAATGTATTCCTCAGTACTTTCCCTTTCCTTTCATCATCCCTCCCCTTTATTCACTCACTCTGTCCTACAGGTCTCCTTTCCAATTTCATGAATTCCTTTTTCCCATTTTTGTTTTTCTTCTAGCTTCCACATATGAGAGAAAAAAATACAATACTTTTCTTTCTGAGTCTCATTTACTTTAACCAAAATTGTGGTATCCATTTCCATCCATTTTTCATACATAATTTTATCATTCTTTATTACTTAACAAAACCCATTTTGTGTGTGTGTATTTGTGTGTGTGTCATATTTTATTTATCCATTCCTCTATTGACAGATACCTAGGCTGAATTCATATCTTGAATATTCTGAATTGTGCTGCAATAAACACAGTTATATGTGTATCTGTATAGTATGTTGATTTTAGTTCTTTGTGTAAATATGATGAAAGTGGCTTTATCATAAGGCAGATAAGTTTTAAGCCTTTTGAGGAACTTCCATACTGAATTCCACAGGGTATGTAATAATTTGCATTCCCCCTAGTTATATGTAAAATTTTGTCCTGTCATTGGCAACATTGATTGTTATTTTTATTCATTATATTTGCCATTCTAACTCTAGTGAGATGGAATTTCAGTGTAGTGTTGATTTGCATTTCACTGATGGCTAAATATGTTGAACAATTTTTTCATATAATTATTGGCTATTTGTTCTTGTTCTTTTGATAAGTGTGTCTGTTCAGTTCATTTGCCCATTTATTGATTGTTGTATCTCTTTTTTAACGTTGAGTTTTTTATTTCCTTGCATATTATAAATATTAATAGTTTATAAGAAGAGAAATTATAAAATTTTTCTCCCATTCTTAAGGTTTCTTTCCATGTTGTTATTTTCTTTGTTTTGCAGGAGGTTTTTTTTTAATTAAATACTATCTTATTTATTGTATTTGCTTTTTTTTTTAAGTTGTCAATGGACCTGTATTTTTTATTTATTTTTTTATTTTTTTAAAAATTTTTTATTGTTGGCTGTTCAAAACATTACATAGTTCTTGATATATCATATTTCACAATTTGATTCAAGTGGGTTATGAGCTCCCATTTTTACCCCATATACAGATTGCAGAATCACATCAGTTACACATCCATTGATTTACATAATGCCATACTAGTGTCTGTTGTGTTCTGCTGCCTTTCCTATCCTCTACTATCCCCCCCTGAGCTATTAGAGTTCTCATCAAGAAGTCATTACCTACATCTGTATGTTGGAGTTTTTCTTCATGGGTTTTTTTGTTTATTTGTTTTTTGTTGTTGTTATTGTTGTTTGTTTGTTTGTTTGTTTTAGCTGTTGGAAAGACTGGTCTTATACCTAGGTCTTTGGTGCATCTTGAGTTGATTTTTGTGCTGGTTTAGAGATAGGGATCTAGTTTTTTCTTCTATATGTTAATACCCAGTTAGTGTAGCACCATTTGTTAAAGATACTGTTTTTTTATCCTACAGATGTTTTGGGCATCTATGTCAAGAATGAAGTCTGTAGCTGGGTGAATTTGTGTCTGTGTTGTCTGTTTTATTCCATTGGTCTTTATGTCTGTTTTAGTGCCAATGTCATGCTGTTTTTGTTACTATGACCCTGTAGTATTTTGTAATCAGGTACTGTGATGCTTTGATGCTTACAGCATTAATATTTTTGCTATGAATTTTTTAAAACTATTCTGCATTAGCTCTCTCTCCATATGTATTTTAGGAATATTTTCCAAGCTATATGAAGAACATCACTTGCTTTGATGGTGATTGCACTTGCATTTTGGTGGTGTAGGTCACTTTCAGTAATGTGGACATTGTATAAATTTAATTCTGCTCATCTTTTATCATTTTTCCATTTTCTAGTATCTTCTTCTATTTATTTGGTCAGAATTCTTTAATTTTCAGTACAGAACTTTTACCTTATTCATTCTTTTTAATATGAGGTATTTAAAAGAATTTTTATAGTGAAAGGTTTTTTTTTCTAATTTCTGTCTCAGTGAATTGTTAATTGGTTTATAGAAAAGCTCTTAATTTCCATAAGTTGATTTTATGTTGTGCCACATTGCTAAATTTGTCTACCATCTCTAGGAATCTTCTAGTGAAGTATTTAAAGTCTTTTACATGTAGGATCACATCATCGCAAAGAGGGATAATTTGACTTCACTTTCCTATTGGCATCCCTTTATTTTCTATCTTTTGATTAATTGCTCTGGCTCAAATTTCAGGTACTATACTGAATTGGAGAGGTGAAGGTGGACATCTTTGTCTTGTTCATGATTTTAGTGGAAATGCTTTCAGTTTTTCTTTAGTCAATGTAGTATTGATTTTGGTATGTCATATATAACCTTTATGATATTAAGAAAATTTCCTTCTATCCCTAATTTATTAAGGTTTTTCTCATGAAGTCATGTTGATTTTTTTCAAAGGCTTCTTTTGTATCTATTAAGATGGTCATGTGATTTTTGTCTTCAGTTCTATTTATTTGATTATTTTATATCTGTTATTTTTTAAAATACATGACTGTGGAATGTATCACAATTCTTATTACACATATAGAACACAATTTTCTTCTATTTTTTGTATATAAAGTATGTTCACACCAATTCATGTCTTCATACATGATCTTGGATAATGATGTACATCACATTCCACCATCATTGCTAATCCCCTGCCAAATCCCTTCCCCTCCCACCCCTCTGCCCTATCTAAAGTTTGTCTATTCTTCCAGTGCTCTTTCTCCCTACCCCACTATGAGTTAGTCACCATATATCATAGAAAACATTTACCATTTTGTGAGGGGGGATTGGCTAACTTCACCTATCATTATCTTCTCCAACTGCATCCATTTCCCTGCAAATGCTATGATTTTATTCTCTTTTATTGCTGAATAATATTCCATTGTGTATATATGCACATTTTTAAAATCCATTTATCTACTGAAGGGCATCTAGGTTTTTTCCACAGTTTAGCTATTGTGAATTGTGCTGCTTTGAACATTCACGTGGCTATGTCCCTGTAGTATGCTGTTTTTAAGTCCTTTGGGTATAGACCGAGGAGAGGGATAGCTGGGTCAAATGGTGGTTGCATTCCAAGTTTTCCAAGGAATCTCCATACTGCTTTTCTTCTACTAGAATAAGATTGGTTTGTTCTTAGTTTTATAAGATGTTAAAATAAATCATTAGGTTGCTTTTTTGCAATCTCTATTTCTTATAACTATAGCTTCTGTATTAGCACTTCTTTTGCTACAAATTTGCATTTTTCTATAGTGGTCTCCCTTGAAACCAAAATTTTCATATAAACCTTCTTCTATTTCTAGAAAATTTTGATGACTGCAACATTTACAGAAACATATGCCTTGCATTGTAGGAAAATAATTTCTTTATTTTTTATGTATTCAAAAATTATTATTCACCAGAGGACAAATTATGACTAAAGGTGGGACAAATTATAATCACTTGATGAACATTTCACTTTTATATATTAATTTTTAATTTGTCAAGCAATGTATTTCACTTAATACAAAGTTTTCAAAGCCTAGTTTATTCCAGTCTCTGTTTTGATAGATAATTTTTTTAAAAAAATTAGAGTAGATTGAATCTCTGCAGTTATGAAATTTATATTCAGCTGGGAAGAGAGAGCTGGAGGTAGAAAATTAAAGTGGAATATACTACATGTGTATAAAATACACATAATACATTATATTTGTATATCATATGAATTATCTTATTACATATTACATATTATAGGGTTTTTAGGAATAGTAAAATATAATTTATAGGCTATAATCAAGTGGTGCAATTATTTCTGAATTGAAAATAAACAACTTTATATAGTTATATTAGGAAAGAGATTTATAAAATTACCTTAAGTCTCATTTGTTTATATACATATTTTCCAGAAAATCCAAAAGAACTGAATTTGGTAGCTGTACAGCCAGGAACATTACCTACATTGTATCAGGGTGTTCTCATAGTGGAGATTCTTCAATCACTCTTTTGCACACTAATACAATAGTTCACATCACTGATTGGGTGATGGTAATGATATTACTGTTAATACTACTACTGCTATTAACTTCCTTGGGGTGCAATCAGCAGGGAATTTGCCTCAACAAAACAGCAATTTCTGTATAGAAGTTCTGTAAAGAAATACCTAATTAAGAGACTCATATCATATGAGACTCACATCATAAATGACTCACTCACATGAGCCACAAGTAAATGCTCCCTAAATTGAAGTTTTTACTTGCTAGTTTATAGAGTCATTCAAACTCATGTATTTAATATTTCCCACAAACAGAGGAAAGATGTATATAATTTTTGGTCAAACAATTATTTTGATCATCTAATTTTGTCAGCTTCTTAGATTGTCAATAGATTTCACCTTGACTAAAACAAAACAGTAATGATTTATTTATTTTGCTCTTTTCCTGTGTCTTTCTTAATTTGTTCTTTTTAGATATAATGACAGTAGAGTATATTTTGACATACTATACATACAGTATGAAGTAAGATGAAGTAAAATAAGATTTGATTAAAAATAACAATAACGACAATAACACCTAAGACAGAGTGCTCTTAATAGACTGAATATAAACCTTGCCTGAAGAAAACATACTTATACTATGTGTAACATGATATGGGAGAAGTCAAAGCCAGGTAAAGCACTTAAATATGTACATTATCGTTGACAAGATCTAACATCTTCAGTGAGCCCATCAGTGTCCTTATCTCTTGATGTAATGTACAGTTGCACCTTGTATGGCTTTACCTATTTTCATGATGTCATAGTTAACCCCTTTAATATATACTTCTAGTGAATATAAGCTTGTATGAAGTATACTAGGAATCCTAGTTTTTATGCATACCTCACAAAACCCATAGGCTTAGTAAGAAAGAGAAACACAGAGAAATAGGGAGATGGGAGTGGGGAGGGAAGGAGAGAGGGTGAACACAGCTTATTTTTTCAGTGTAATGAGATGCTCTCATGTCTCTCTCTCTGCTTCTTATTCAATAAAATGCTTTATTCATTTGGTGAAATTATTTAGTTTGAGGAAACTAAGACTTCCAATCTGTTACAGATTAGAAAGGAGGGAATTCAGGGTGACACTATTACCTCCCATTAGATATAATACTCTAGGAAACTATCCACATATACTGGTTATCAGGGTAACAGTGAGATGTTTTTCCACCTGGTATAGAATATATACCATATAACATAGATTTTGACCTCAGATTTAGAGTCTTTCTTCTTACTGATTCCTGTCACATAAAATCAGTTTCTTTTAGGTGATTTGATATACCAAAATCAGCAAATACCAAGGAAATTTTCTGTGTTCATAAATTTCTATTATGACACAAAAATTTTAGAGATAAGCAATATTATGCATAAAACATTTATAAAATAAACTATTTTGCTAAGTGAATGAATTAGAATATATGCTGTCATATGGTTAGCTAGGAAAACAAAATTAAATTATACTTTCATACAGTGTCTGTTTTAACTACTATAAAAAACAAGCAATTGATTGGATACTATTAATTGTTGTTAAACTGGATATGAGAAACATTGATATTTGTAAATGTACTTGGCATTCAGTAATACTGGGGATTCAATAGGAGGAGCCAAATTGGTGTTACTGAAATAAAAAGCTTATTGCTAAGTTCATGGCTGCAAAGTTTCTGATTCCTCATCCAATTCATAAAACCTCTTCCACTGTTTTCACCTTCCAAACTCCAATGCAATTATTATATCCAACAATTCACTTACTGCTATGTCACCAAATACTGCAGAACAATCTTGTACTTGCACACACACACACACACACACACACACACACACACACTTCAAGGAGCTAAAGAACTGAGATTTTGCAACAGAATCCTGGCCAGAGTAAGCCTATAAGAAATGAAGAAACGTGAGCTACATGTTCATGTAACTTAATTTTTCAGCAGGTGACTGGTTTTCCTCTGCATATATGACTTCATATTGGTAGCTGAATGATGTTAGTAATGCACTTTTAGCTTGATGGATAAGATACCACCAAATCCATGACAGCCAAATCAGATCAAGTGTTCATCTACTGTACTACGTTTATCATTCAGTCTTTCCTACAGCTTAGTAACAAGCCAAGAACAACTTCTCAAAAATAGCATAGCTCCTTTCAGGACTCTTCTGAATGACTTAATTGGCTGAAGTTTAATTTTTCAACATCAAGATAACTAATGTGAAAAATCTGTGTCCAGTACCTATATGTCAAATGAAGATTCCAAAGCACCATGGCAATTTTAAGGGGGTAAGCATAAAATGGGTTCTGTAAATTTTAGCTAAGATTATCTCTGCATTATGTTATAGGGTTTATAAGAATGCTAGTGAGAAATATTTTGAAAATGTTTGGAATGGTATTCATTTTCCCTGCCTCTTGCCTTTACTGAGTAATTGCAGGGCTTCTTCTAGGTGAAGGCTTTCTAATTACCAGGTTAGAAAATGAGGAAATAACTGACACCAGTTTCTGTTTCCAGTGAATCCAACTTGTCCCACAGTGAGATCAAAACGCCATTTTTAACTTGAACTCTGTAAGTCCACACCCTTATCATTCAAAACCTCTGATGATTTTGTGTCTCAGGGATGGACTGTAATCTTATTTTTCTGTATTAATGCCTACAATATTAGGATATTTTCTTCCCTCAATAAATTGTGACCCACAGAAATATAATGTGTGTATAATCTTTTAAGAAGAAACTCAGTGCATAGTTTTAATATTGTGTAAAGATATAACTTCAAAGATTCCCAGTTCCTTCTCTATTCAAGTGACCTTGAGTATTATATTAGGTCTGGAAAATGATTGGGAAGTCATTGACATTATCAAGGCGACTTAAATCTGTATAGTTTTTCCCTTTTTAAATTGTTATCTTGTCAGTTGCTCATCATTTCCAAACTAGGAAATAATCTATTATCAGCCACCAAAGTTGCCAACAGTGATCAAAACAAATATTAATATGATGATAACCTTGCCTTAGAAGGATGAATTCTATCACTTGACCACAGTGTCTCAGAAAGCTCAACTCCCTACTGAAATCAAAGCGCAATTTTCAACAACAATGTATTCTCTCAGCAGAGAACAAACACAGGGGCATATTTCAAGCCTACTGCCACTCCTCTCACCAATCAACTTGTCAATCTGAAGGTTAAATAGTGCTTTCTGGATCCAGTTTAGAGGTATATTTAGGAAGTACATAGCATAAGTATTTCTCTAAGTTTTTAGATCCTTTCTTCTGTCTTTCAGATTCATATATAGGAGGCCACAGTTGAGTAGAGATCTCAGTTAATCAACCAAGCAAACAATTAGAACATCTGTCTGTGTATTGAACTAGCAGATTGTCATCATAATCTCTGGTAAGTACACTTGTTTGAGGGCTGGTGCCCTGAATGCAGAGGCTGATTTAGAGACTTATGTCTATTTGATTTATTGAAGGAGTGTTCTTAGGGAAGATCAATAATGATATGAAGTAAGCAGGATACGGAAAACCATAAAAAAGTAGTTTCATATTAAATGTAGAATGATCCTGATGTAATCAAAAATCCTAACATTATCTCATAGGTCTCTCCAAGTGTTTAGGCTACTGAGAGTCAAGTTTCTTCTTTTCTGCTGGTAGTTCAGACATGCAAAGGCAGTTAGAAGTAAGAAAAAGTCAATGCTCCTGGGTCCCTCCATAGACTTGATTTCTGCCACCTGTCTACTCTAGTCATGGATCCACTACATAATCTGGGAAGTGGCTGAGGAATGAGATTCATACATCTTCAGGGTCATATTCATTGACCAAAGCATTCAGTCTATTCTATTTTCTTCAGTAACTTCTGTAGTGGATGGTTTCTGGCATATATTTCTACAGTAGTGACTTTTCCATTTCTCTTCACTGACTGTTCTCTGATTCATGTAAAAATACAATACTGAGCATATTGTATATTGTCCCCCAGGTCTTTCCGTATGCTTCCTCCATCAACATTTGTGTCCATAACTTATAATTCTTACTTTATTGAAGCCCCCAGCCAACCATTTGTAAATTTACGAAAGTCCAGACATATGTAAATGCACATGAATCTATGTACATTCATAACTCAGCACTCTTTCTCTCTCTATTAAATAGATGGTACTTTTTGCACTGGAGAATTATCTACACCAAGTGATTTTTATACAATGTCTAAGCATATCTGTAGCATAAAAGTAGACAATTTTCCATCTGGACCAATATCCAAGCTAATTCATCCATGAATCAAATCTCATATTTTTATTCCACTTTCTATAGTGAATAACCTAGGAGTCTGTATACATGACAGCAGTGCTGTTCCAACAGTGATATATGCTCACTACCAGATGTAGTACTATCATCTTTTTCTGGATAAATAGCATAACTTTAGGGCAACAGTTAAATATAAAATTACTTGATTTTAAACTAATTTCTCTATCTTTAAAAAATGTGAAAGAATGCTTAGGCCAGATCAAAAATTGCATATTGCACAGTAAACAGCAGATTTGGACCATAATGTTGAAAGACAAACCTGAACACCATAATCCCAAATGTTGAAATCCTCAATGACAAAAATTTCTAAAATATAAAATCCTTAAAACATAACACCCCAATTTTTAAAATGTTGCAAGTATAAGCACCAGTGCTAATCACAGTCACACATATAAAGCAGTCATGAGAAGATGAGTTGTATTCATAAGACAATAGGTCAAAAATTGAAAAGTATAAGCATTTACAATGTGGATGGTAATTGTGTGCACTTACCTTTCCAACTGTGGTGGTCATCTGGAGCACCATGATGGACAACATAATTTTGATGAGGTCATTCAAAAACCAATCCCCACATATGCAATCCCATGAATGATTCAGATTTTGACAAAATTTATGAATAATTTTCCAAATATACATGTACAAAAGGACATCTCTTCATTTTTGAGGAAGTTTCAACCTTTTAATGTGCCTGTAGAATGCTCATACAAAGATGATGTCGTGAGAATGTACTTTCATGGAGTCACACTTATTTTCTCCAGGCCTTTGCCAACTGGAAGGTTATCTGCTGACATTGAGGGTAGATATTCCTACTAATCCACTCAGGCTCACACACCAAAGGACTCAAAATTCACCCTCACAGACCCACCTAAACTAATGCATGTACTAGGTATCTAGGTCTTTGTTTTGCCTACTTCAGTGCCACTCTCCTGTGTACAAGCAGAAAAACACTGATTCCGACCCCAGATTTCAGCTTTTCACTCCTCTTAAATAACAAACCCTCCTTTTTGTTTTCCCCCTGTGGGAATTTTAGTTTGCAAGATTTGGGAGCTTTTCTTTAACTTTGAAAATTGTGATGTATGGGGATTTCAATAATTGGGATTATGGTGTTGGTATCATGTCTTTCAGAATCATGATTCTTATCAGAGAATGTTTTTCACTGAAAATGCCATAGATGGTACAACAGTAAAATTAGAGCAATGACTTTACATTTGCAGTAAATCTCACCTTCAGTGATTCACTCTGGCTATTCAAGAACCAGACTGGTGGATAAAGAAGATCACCAGCCCCCAAATCCTTGATGATAGCAATTTCCCAGTCATTCCATCTGGAGTTTGACATAGTTTCTTTTTTACTGCCCACAGAATGCAGTACCTACTGACTGTACCCTATCATCCTCAGAAATAGAGAGCATTCTGGGATTCCTAAGGAATGTGGTCAGATGGTGGGTTGGCAGTCTTCAAATAAGACATTATTCCTAGCATTCTCAATTCTCTGAGGCCCTCTATGCCCCCCTGTGTCCTGTGCTGAGCTAGTCCTTACATCTCACTCCATTTAATATCAACCTTAGTTTTTTTTTTGTTTTTTGTTTTGTTTTTTAAGTTGTAGATGAACAAAATACCTTTCTTTAAATTTATTTTTATGTGATGCTGAGGATTGAACCCAGTGCCTCACACATACTAGGCAAACAGTCTACCACTGAGCTACAACCCCAACCCCTCAACCTTAGTTTTTGTTAGACTTCTTCCAAAGATTACCTAGCACTATATCAACGTTGCCTTCTAAGGTCTTTGCCAGATGTAAATGTTACATCTTTAGAAAGTTCTCCATTTTGACCAAGTTTATCTTTTCTCACTTTTTACTCACTCCTCTTAGTCTGAATTTCTCAAGATTCACTCCCAGACCTATCCTTTTCATTTCTTCCAATTCTAATTTGTCAGAGTCAGCAGCAATTTCTGTACATATATAATCGCATCATTTTTGTCTTGACAGACCTACTTTCTCTCCAGGTAGGTCTCTGTGAATAAGACTTAGATACTGATATAACTGGCAGGAAGAGAACTGGAGAAAATCATTGTCATATTAGTTATCTGCCTCACTTGAAGATTCTGCATAGCTGTCAGTCATGGCAAGGGATACTGTCCTTGACTAAGTGATGAGTCATTTTTGCAAGCCCATCACCTTCAGGGTTCAATGTTCTCAAGTGCATCTACCCAGATATATACAGTCTTGAATCAAAATACCACACCTTTTCTCTCAGGACCCTGACTTTGGTGGTATAGAATTTTTATCTGGACTGAAAATTCAGCATTCTACATAATCATGCTACTGTATGAGCACATTCTGATCTTAATTTTCAGTGTCATCAGCCTCTGAGTGCAGGAGTTGCAGGTCACTTTAAACACTGCTAATGAGAACCTCTGACTTACACTTCACCTTAAATTGATGATTAATTGAGCATAGCCTGTCCTTTCCTCTCTTTAATGTTACCAACAGTGGTCTGCAATAGCCACATTATTCCCCAGCCTTTATATCTGCCATCTCCTTTGTATCTTTCCAAAGCCATAAACATTGCATAAAACGAGGTAGACTCCACACATGTACCTGCCTGTTAGTTACCACAGTAAAAACTTCTTAGCAATCAGGCAGCACTGTTCACCTGGAGCTATCTACAGTTCCACTGTGTCATTGATTATGGCCTCATTGTCATCCAGCTGCAAGGTAATACTTCTCTTGAATTCCATTCTAAGTGTCCCTTCCCTGGGGTGTGTCCTCACAGTGCCTGCTCTTGGTTGGTCCTCTTAGATGCCAAGCTCCAGGTGGGATGTGTTTATGTGGCTTCTTGAGAGAATACTTAAAGTAGGAATAAGTTTCAGAGTGAGAAAGTGAATGAAGATGGTGTAGAAAGGAGGTGATAAGAAAGGTGGGGTTTTGACTCTTAAGTGAAAACAGCACCATATATATTTTTTCAACTTGAAAAAAAGAAGCCAGAAACTTTTTTTCTCAGTTCACAGTCAGTCATCATTGGCTAAGGTCTGAGAGATGAGGGACTCTCACTCTTGGGAGAATGTAGACAGCATAGCTTGTATTGCAGAGATGTTAGATATCAACATAGGCTTCTTCAGCAGTAAAGTCATTATGCACTTAATCTAATGCAAATTTATTTTGTTTCATAATTAAGCCCATTTTCATCCCATAAATTTCATTCAAACTGTTCAATATATTAGTATTTGTACAGAGACTAACAGAGACATAGATACATAGATAGATGTATAAGGAAATTTTCTAATTTTTATTTTTTATTTTGATGTGTGTGAATACACTGTTTTCCCCAGGTTTTGACTTGGAAATTGGTCTCTGTGGGATAGTTTAGCAGTGCTATCATTAGAAGTCTAGAGAAAACGGGACATCAGGGGGAGGCAATGTGAAGGTATTAGGATACTCCTTGGAAGTTAGCTGTCTTAGGTGAGATGGGTTCAACATTCTAAATCAAGGCAGAAATGACCCCATCAAATAGTTTAAAAGATCAACACACAAAATTGCTTTAACTGGCAAATTTTGATCAGTGGGGTTTCTGGATTTGAGTCTCATAAATCTTTTCTTTACGACCCTTTTACGATGTGCAAGTCTTATCTTTTCTGATAAATGATCATACTTTCATGTATAACCCAATGAGGATGCGAATTACACCGATCTAATTTGGCAGCCCAAGGAGTAAGCCTTTAGTGTGAATTTGGGGTGCATGAGCATGATATCTGAAAGAGATTGGATTATTTCAGTATAGAGTGTTTTTGCTTGGCCCTGTGCTCTGAGTCCAGGCATTGGGACTTACCTTACCAACTTTGTTTCTGTGACTTCTCTGATTCAGGTAGAAGCAACTTCCTCACCTCTTGTGATTATGTATCGGTCACATCCCTGATAGTATTATATTTCCTTTCATATCTAGTTACTAAAATCTTGCTTGGTTTTACACAAGTTTAAAAAAAAAAAAAAAATATATATATATATATATATATATATATATATATAGTAATTTAATTCACTCTGAGATGGGAATATAATAATCCATTTTGTAAGATAGTGATCATAATT
Organism: Marmota monax; assembly: GCF_021218885.2. Classification (NCBI taxonomy): domain Eukaryota; kingdom Metazoa; phylum Chordata; class Mammalia; order Rodentia; family Sciuridae; genus Marmota; species Marmota monax. Next base: position 137,171 of record NW_026693687.1, read on the forward strand.
GTCATCACGCCTAAGAAGGTCCAATAACTAATTTCTATGTCCCTTTTTGTTAGTCTTCTCCTTGTAGCACTCTTGATAATACTTCATTAATTTTCTTCAATGCAATTTACAGAAATGCTTCTAAAAATTAAGCAGAAAAATATTTATGTAAAAAAATGTTTATATTTAGGGGATTTGGGGGTAATATTATGAATCAAAATTTAAAAGTGAAGGGTTGAAAAACTACATATACAAAATTACACAAGGGGCTATTCTGCTGATGTGTCTCTGCTGTGAGAGATCATGAACATTAATACTATTTTTGAAACTAGACTATTGACTCTGCCACTAACAATGCTGCCCCAACTAAATTTGAAAACTGAATTTCTGTGCTGCTCACCCTCAGGCCACAATCTCTATGTGGCTTAATTTTTTAGGTTTACAAGTCTCAGCATTAGATATATGTAACTGGCAAGTCATAAGATAGACTGTAAAAAAAATGATTTTTTGGATTTAATCTCGCAAAATTATATACCAGTTTAAAATGTTTCCAAGTATTTTAAAGGTGTTCCAAAATATGGATTGCCCAAGGAACATGATAGCTAGTCAATGTTGAAAATCTGATCAGTTTGGGGAATAACCTAAAATAAATCTCTATCAGATTAAAAATGTCAGCCATATATAAGTTGAATGAAAGATAGACTAAGACAAATTTGATTTTATATAAAAAGAGGCAGAGTGGAATTCAATCAGAATAGCAAGAAGATAGACATATCCAGCAAAAATTATGACCAAGAAAATTGGGAGAAAGTACCAGAGACAAAGGGTAAGGCTTGAGCAAATAGCAGCTACATCACACAAGGTTTTCTGAGCACTGATAAGGTAATGTTCTCTGAGCCATGGGAAATGTCAAGAATTGTGAGGTATCTGATGTTTTATACTATTGCACACTGTGAAATTCCATGGCTGGCATAGTTTCATAGTTGCTGGTAGAAAACACATGATTAATGAAACAGACATATAGGCCATTTAATATGCACAGCCATGAGGATAGACGGAGTCAGCAAAATTTATCTGTTGGTGTTTTAGGACTGGATTCTCATTAGGACTATGCAAAGAGGAACAAGATAGAACTGTAGTGTGCTAAATTACAGGAGAGGAACACTGACCTTAGGAGACCAAATGTGTTACATTGGAAAGTAATTTTATCCAATTTTTCTTTGTAGGAGGATTTTAAAAAATAATTTTACTTAAAAAATAAACATGGCTATCCTTTGGTCTAGAAGGAGATTATACCTATCTGCCAAGGATGTTGATTATACAAATATATTTTAAAAGACAGTGTAAATCAAAGGGCAGTCTGTGTTTCTGCTTGCAACACATGTAGCAATGTGGGATGGGGGGCAGAATCACTGGGTGTTTTCAGCATAAAGATTCTTGACCACAACCTTTCTCTGTTTTCATCCTTTTCTAAATTTAATATGAAAGAAGATGGATTATTGAAAGATATTCTTCTTGATTAAAGCAAATAAGTTTTGGAGTTCTAGAGAAGAAATTTAAGTGAGGAAAAGGGGTAGTTTTATTCTGGGTTAAAGAAAAAAGAGACAATATCACATACACATGAAAGTATGAGAAAATTTTATGTCTAGTATTTTATCTCGACATAGTAATGTGTATATAGTGATTATATACAATAATATCCCTTTAAAATATACTATTCTATATAAATTTATGGTTGCTAACACTGTACATGCAATGCCCTAGTTTTATGAGGTTAAAAAGTTTTAAACACATATGTACACACACACAACAGAGACTTATAGACAATATTGTTTTATATATGTATATATCTGTATATATTTTACACACATATGTATACACACATAGGCACATGCACAAATATGTTCATATATTTTTGTATGTAAACATTAATATTTATATAAATATGCATGTGCATTATACCCAAAATCATTCTTGTCATTTCCAAAATCATATGCTGAAGCTAGAGTTACTGAATGTATCCATATGTATAATACTTATGTATATGTACTTACAATTTTATCTTTAATAGATTAAAGTCATCTAGATGGAGAGTTAAAAGTGCTAGTACTAAATTAAATACTGTATAAAAAAGCCTATTTCCACTATGAATGAAATTTGCAAGTGAACCTTGTTCAAATGTGCAATTATCCAACTCTGCCTTTTTTGTCAGATCTTGACATGAGGAAATCAAGAAGACCAGATTAAAGATACTCAATTACTTTCAGTATTATATATTTTATTGAAAAATTGTGGTTGCAAATTTCATCCAACAATATTTACTTTATTGGCCTAGAGGCAGAGAAAAAGTTACTTTGAGTTTCTTAGGTTTTTGAGTTAAGTCACAGTTACATCTTTAGGTAAAGACAAAAGCTGCTTTCTAAAACTCTGATCTTTGTTTTGTAGTCACTTCCAGGATCACAGTCTGAAGCTAAAGCTGTTACTGCTTCTGTGATACTGGTCTCTGCTGCTCTCTTCACTTTCTTTATTGTTTGTATTATTCATATTCTCCTTCTTCTCTGCAATTTCTCTAAGGATTTTTGTCTTCTATGTTAAAAAAAAATAATAAAGGTCTTTTACAGACTTCACAGGCAAAGTGCAAGTGTAGTACTCTCACATATACAAATGTACATCTTAGAACTGCCATCCTAAAAGTTTGAGGATTGTGAATTACATTTCTTCAGCAAGAGGCTTTGTTCTTTTTCTGCTTGCTCCTGCCTTGTTGCCTTGGCTAACCACAGACACCTTTTACTAGAATCATAGGATGCTTCAAAAGACTGGTCATGGTTTCAACCCAGGGTTGTAGAACTATGCTTAGACATTTTCTATTTTCTATTTTTCTATAACTACTGAGAATTCATGCATGTACTAAAATCTATACCCTATCCTGCAGATTCCTTTTCTGATATATATACACACACACACACACACACACACACACACATCTGACTATATATATGTATATATACATACATATAAATGTATGTGTGTGTACCAACACAAAGTAGAATGTTATTCTTAATAAATTAAAAAATATTTCTAAAGCATATTCTTTTTTTTCATTCACATAGCATAATTTTCTCTAATATTTATTTTGATAACATAAATTCATTACATTTATAATTTGTTTGAGCCTTATTTCCATTTTCTAAATGATATATTAATTTTATAATTAAGTTTACTTTTTTTTAAAGAGAGAGGAGAGAGAGAGAGAGAGAGAGAGAGAATTTTAATATTTATTTTTTAGTTTTCTGCAGACACAATATCTTTGTTTGTATGTGGTTCTGAGGATCAAACCCGGGCCGCACACATGCCAGGCGAGCGCGCTACCGCTTGAGCCACATCCCCAGCCCTTAAGTTTACTTTTGGAAAAAAATAGTTTTTGAAACATTGTGTATCCAGAAAATCATGTCGATTATTATGTTGTTAGTTCACTGGAACCACAAAGTAGACTCTTAAAATTAATATTGTAAATGTTAATATTTGAATAATATTAAATCTAGAGGATTCTTCAATTAATTTCTTGGGGGAAAAGATAAGACAAAGTTGTACATGTTAATTAGACTTTAGGAAAGCTTTATGTAAAATTTTTGCAAATGATAATATATAAGCCAGAGACATATTCTTTTAATTTAGAACTTTTATTTTTAAAGAAAGCAGATTTTCTTGCCAACAAATGAAGTTCAGCTATTGAAATATTTTCAGACTCTAAATTCACTGGAATTACTTTTTCTAGTGCATTTAGAGTGAGCATCAGAGAACATCAGAGTGCACTTGCCCCTCAAGAGAAGAGCTGACACACAAACTTAGTTGTTGAATTTTGTACTTTAATTGGTCCAGACTCTTCTTGGCTCACTTGCTTCTTTGTCCTCCAGCTTCTTTTTGTCTTATTATATTTTTTAACCAAGATATACATTAATTATAGTAAAAGTCAAAATATAAAATCTCTCTTAATATTATAGCTTTTCTTGAAAAGAAATATTTTGCCCATTAAACACCAGGCCCTAGGTAAAATGGTGATATGAATGATATTTGTCTTTCCTGTTTTCATTCCATACATCTTCAGCACAGGCGATCTTGGCAGTGTCTATCTGTAAGCTGGCTGTCAAGTTTGGAAGGTTTGTCATTCCCACACATGAGAACTTGATGCTCTCAGAAAATTGTTACTGCACACCCTAGAGATAATTAAGGCTCTACAGACTCAAGAGAAGGCATTGCTAGTCATGAAAGACCAGGAAAAACATGTGAAATTGACTTATGTGTTAGAAGCTCTCTCATTTGGACTGGCAATTGGTAATTCAATTTAAAAAGATATATAATATTTTAAATATTTTACTTAAATTTCAATGCCCAAGTATAGCCAATTAGCCAGGCTGATGATCTGAGCTGGGTTCATAAGGTCTGGCTATGTCAATAACTAAGAAAATGTCTAAAAAAGCACACAACACACAGAAATACCATTTGCTTACAGGAATCAGGGATGGCTTTCAACCTGAAGGGTCCATTGGAAAGAGTGAGAGAGACCAGGCCTGAGACCCTATTTATTGAGGGGAAGATACTTGAGAAAGTTCCACCCAAATGAGGCAAGGGATTGGGGTTCACAGGGGGTGTAGCCCCATCCTGTTGGGTGACGCCCATTCCCAGAGCTGCATTCCCCTGTGGAATGGAGGTGAGGTCTACCTGCTTTTCTGTGGAGCAGAAGCCAGTCCCACACCTCCATCACTCAAGGCTAAGGGTAGTGCTCAGCTGCTACATGCTCAGTTCCTATGTGGTGGCCCCCAACACATAAGTGCACATAAGTTCTCCAATTGTTTGACACAGAGTCAAAGCCCTATCTCTGGAAATATTGTAAAAATTAGATTAAATAATTACAATAAGAAAATATAACTTAAAAGTGTGCAGCCATGCTGTGACCTGCACAGCCAAACTTGTGGTACTGGTAAAGGGTGATAGGGGATTAAGAAAAACACATACAAACAGATATGTAGAGCACTGGGATGAGGTGGAGCACTACTGTCTGATGGAGCAGCAGTGTCTAAAGAGCTTTCAGCAAATTTCATTTATATATGTCTCATAATCAAGTTACAGGACTAAAAACATCTGTGTAGCTTTTTAGGCAATTGCCATCTTCCTGCCTCAACCTTCTGAGTCACCAGGATTATAGGCATGGGCCATTGTGCAGCCTCAGATTTTCTTTTTGACTCAATCCTTTCATTGATCCTCTTTTATTATTATTTTTTTGTCATTAAAAATATTGACAAACAAAAAGCAAGGCATAATTGGTGTACCCAACATTATGAGTTTGGAGATAATATACAGAAAAAACTACATAACTTCAATTTATGTAGCAAATCTATTTATACCCTCCAATAGTTTCCTCCCTGCCTTATTATTTGTGTGTGTGTGTGTGTGTGTGTGTGTGTGAAAGAGAGAGAGAGAGAGAGAGAGAGAGAGAGAGAGAGAGAGAGAGAGAGAGAGATGAGAACACTTAAAATAAAGTCTCTGAGAGTTTCTCACTTGATATTCTTCTCTCTAGATTTTTCCTTCATTCTTCAGGGGTTATCAGTATATAATTTTATGTTTTCTATCACTTTATTAAAATAAACAAATAAACAAATTTAACTTCTATTGGTGTATACCTCTCCCAAGTATTCTTCACTCAGTATCAACTCACTAAATCATTTATCTGAATAAATAAGCAGTTCTTTCTTCAATACATTAATTTTAATTTTTTATATTCTTTCTCTTTAAATTTGTTTTCTAGAATAATAGAGAACACTATTGACATAGAGATTCATAATAAATTATCAGTTCCATAAAATAGTTGGAAAATTCTTTAAAAATATATTGCAGGTATTGACAAAATTTAAATTAAATGAAATGACAGATATTTTAAGCATACAGAAATATGCCATATCCATTGTTAATAAATGTTTATGGAAGATGTTTAATGTCAGTAGACACCTGAAAATTTTACCTGACCCCTGTCATCTGAGACACATAAATGTGTTGCTTATCCATTCCATGAGGATAAATAAGACAGCCCTATATTAATTAGTGACATGCTTGGACAGGTTCTAAAATGTCATAATTATGTTTAGAAGAATATCGAAAAAAAACATTTCCTTTATTGACTGAGAAACTTTTTTTTCTATCCTTAACATTAGTAAGATCAAGTAGAACAACAATAGAAGCTGGTAAGTCTTCTGTTGTAGTTCAATTTATTTGCAATTTTGTCCTGCACATTAGCAAATTTAAGATGGTATAGGTACAAAGGTCTGAGAGGAAGGAATTTAGAAATGGGCCCCAGGGATTTTTCATGAGTGTGCTTAATGCTTTACAAAAGATGCCTTCTTTCTTTCCTCCTTTCCCCCACCTTATTCCTTATTATCCTTTTATTTAAATAGTGTTTAGCTAACACAAGAGGAAGAAAGACACTGCATTTTTGATATGATATGAAAATGGAGGCAGGCATTTCAGTACTCCCATTCTGCTTCACAAATATTCATGTACTTTGAGATAACAAAGGTGCAAGTATACATTCTGATTCAGTTAAAAGTCAAGATTATGTTCATTTCTCTAATTCTGTATATCCCTTAAAATATGGTTAATGTTACAGCATTTCAGATCATACAGACATTCTATCAATAATTTAATCCATCAAAAACATTTAAACCAAGAAAATTCTTTTTCTTTTCTTTATGTGGAGTGCATCAGAAACAAAACCCTTTGCCCCAAATCTCATTTTTTAAAAGTGAATTAGTCAATAAACACAGACAAAACCTGTTTGAACTCCTATAGTTCTTGTGAAAATTGGTATTATTCTGGCATGATAAACTCATTTGAAGTGGTAAGACTTCAGCAAATGAAATATTTTTTTTTTACTTGAGAAGCATAGTTAGCATTCTAACTGCCTGTTTGTTTTGCCACAGTAAAGGACTTTTAGTTTCTGCAAAATATTGAACAAAAGAAAAGCATCTGAAAGCAGAGTTAACTATGAAAATTTTTTATTGGCTGTGGTCTGGGAAATGCTTCTGTCTGATAACAGAATTGCTGCTGTTTCTCAGCCCCACACTAATAACCCAGCCCACTCCTCTCAGTTATCAACAGCTGCAGGCATCCAGGTCAAGATGTTGAGCTTGCTCTCCAGGGGGGTTTGCAATGATGACTGGGACAGCAAGCAGCCAGACTTTCACACCTCATTGTCTGGTGCTGGTGAAGTCTGGTTTTCAGACCAGCTTGGGCCTTGCTTTGTCCTTTACCTTTCAATTTTCTCTCAGTCTTGGAAGAGTCACCATGGTAATCCTGCAGTTCCTATGGACTCCCTGGTCATTTGTTGTATCATACAGTCTTTTGACTCCTTAGCATTTTGATGAACCATTTTTTTTCCCAGTCTGTTGCTAATACCTCATATGCTAGACATTGCTTCTGTGGTTAAAATCCTCTCTTTCTGGTGGCTCTTTGTTCTTGCTGTCCTCTTCTTTTTAACTCCTCAACTAAATAATTCTACATTCACATCTGATGACGGCTGCTTAATTGCACTCTTAGAATCTTTATTTGGGCTGTTTTAATTTTAAATAACTTTTGTTTTTTAACATGGGAATATAATAGCTGCTGTTTTTGTTTTCATACCAGGCAGCCTCATAAACAGTCCTGATTGATTACCATTACTCTGTCAAGACAGCCTTCCATCGCTTTTGCTTGTCCTTTGAGCGAATTCAGTTATGACTTCCCTGTGCAAATATGCACTGCCTGATAGAGGCAGTTCTCATCATGATTCCAGCCCCCTTAACAGCTGCAGCTGAATCAGGTATATCTGCCATGATTTCCTTCCAGCTGATGGAGATAATATCAGAGGTGCTGACTCAGGGTTCTGCTAAGCCTTGGGTCACAGTGGATGGGTTCATAATGACCCTGTTGTTCATTTGATGATCCAGTTATTGAGATAGAATTCAAATAGCATATAGTTCACTAATTTAGAGTGCAAATTCAATTGTATTTTCATATATTCATGGAGGTGTGCAATCATCACCCAAATTGATTTTAGAGCATTTTCATTATCACCTCCTCCCCCCCACACACACACACAAACTCTATGCCCATTAGCAGTCACTCCTTAAAAATGCATATTCAGGAGAATCAATTTTGTCTGGAATAAAGTCAAATTTAAAAGTAGTTTTTAAAAGAGAATAATTCATGGTTGCCTGTGAATTATTTCTTGGCGTGTCATATGGGAATGGGAATTGCCCCCTTCTTTATATATCATACCAATCATTACAGATCCTTTCCCATGCTACAAATAGATCTTTTTGTCTCTGATTTCTACTTAAATTTATGGATTTAAATATTAACATATCTTCATTTCTTATGTTTCAATAGACACAAAACGTACTGTCTACTGACCTTGTTTGGTAAGTGTAATAGTTGTTTTCTGCTACTATAATGAAACAACCAACACAGGCTACTTATTCAGCGAAGAGGATTATTCTGTCTCATGGTTCTTGGTAAATGTTCCCAGGGTTACATGTGTATCCTGCCTGTGGCACCATTGGGAGGATTTGAGACCATAAGGAGGAGAGGCCTGGCAGAAGATCATGAGTTCATCATAGGTATGCATTCACTGGGAAAAGTGGGAGCCCAGTTCTTCCTCTTCCCTCTACTCCCTCCTTCATGATAGGTGTCTTGCCACAGGTACAAAAGCAACAAGCTAGTCAATCATGGACTTAAAATTCTAAACTTCTGAACCAAAAGAAATCCTTTATCTTTATAAGTTGATGATTTAATATATTTTTATGTTGGCAGATGAGTCACACAATGTTTAAGACTGGGCAGTCCCATTGGTTTGAGTCTCTGGCAACAGTGCCCCAGCATGGTGGAGTGAGTGTTCACGTACTGAACTGGGAAGCCTAGAGAGGGACAATCTGACTTTGGTACCACAACCTTCTTCGAGAGCTCACTCTCAATGACCTAATGAACCTTCAGTAGACTTCACTTCTTAAGGGTCTAGAGTATCTCCAAATATCACCACTCTGGTAGAAAAGGCCATAAATATACACTTTTGGAGACACTCTTAAAAGCCAGAACAATAGAAAAGTTCAAGATTGTAGCTCCTTTCTTCCACCACATTGATTTTTCTATTAGTTGCTTAATTTGTATCATGGAACATGAGGAATACACTCCTCCTAAATATCTCATCCATGAACAAAGGTCATGTACACTAAATTGTGAAAAATTGAACTTTCCCTGCTTATTTTATTTCTATATTTATTTACTTATTTGCAGTGCTGGGGATCTAACCCAGGGCTTCATGGATACTAGGCAGGAGATGTCCTACTGAGCAATGCCACATCCTACTGTTCAATCCCCTGCATTTTTAAAATACCTACTTTTTCCAAAGACAAATCACACATTACATTGTGTGATATTCCAACACTTACCCCCTGGATGAACTTTATGTTTTAGTTGTTTGACAAATTATCCTTTGGCTTACTAGAGTCTGTTTTATCCTCAAAATTGAATAATACATTCCATAATTTCTTCTTTAAACTTGCTGCTTCCTCACCCAAAATGAGATGGCTACGTTGCTGATTGGCATTGCCAACAAATATCCCAGAAGCTGAGTGGACAGTATGACATCTTCGTGTAAATGAAGTGCATCTTACAAGACATACTGAATTGGAGTATGTTAAAATTTTATATGAGACGTATGTGTTTTACTACTCCTGAAGTGCATTGATCATTTATGTCCTCAGATTATTTATTAACATGTGCTTTGATTTAACCCTTAAAGTATAGATTTTTACTAAAATTATCATTCTGTTTAAATATGGCTGGACATTCTTCATAATGATATGGTCATTCTCAAAGAAAATCAGAGCCATTCATTTCTGGAACTCACAAAAAGGACCTATAGGTTAGTTAAAGGAAATGGAGAAAAGGAATACCTCTAAATATACCAACAGAGTATTTAAATTAAATGCTCACAAAACCAGTAGTTATCAAAATAAAATTTGACTTTCCAATAAATTTCAGAAAGAAGAAATAAGGACAGCAACTTCCCCTCTACCCCTCCCTTATAACCTGACTTCTTAGTCTTTGCAAGATGCTGTCACAAAATAAGCTTTCTTTTGTGTATGAATGGAATGAAATGATTTCTTCTTAGACCATCAGACATATCAACTAGGTCACTGCCAACAGTGTTTGTTTTAGCCAATTTCATAAAGAAATTGTTCTCAGTACTCTTTTGAGCAAAGGGAGTAGACAGCCAGCAGGGTAGCTTATTCCTTGACCTGCAAAGAGAGTAGTTAAGAGCTTTCTCTCTAAAATTTGATGAGATTGATTTCAATCTTCAATAGATCATTTACTATTGATGCTACTAGCAACTTCATCTGTGGAATAAGGGAAATAAAGAGTCATTAGTTTGTTGGTCTATGAGAGAATTAAATTAGATATTATGGGTAGGCAGGTGAACTCTGCCTGCCATAAAAGGGTCAGTAAAAGCTAACTGGGATGTTTATTATTATTGCAATGTAATACTATTTTGTACACCCCACTCTAATTATTTTTTGCCATTGATATAACAAAGAAGAAATACAGCTGTCTAGTGATTGATGTTTTAAGAATTGGTGTAGTTTGCTTCTCATTGGATTAAATATTCTAAAGAAAAACATCAAATTGATGTTTTACTTTGTCTCTCAAAGTGAAGAATGTTTTTTAAAAAATATATTATACCAACATTAATGTACTGACTCTTCTCATTTTTTTCTTTCTCCTCACAAGGGAAAAAATATGCATTCCAGTGACTGTTGCATTCTCTCCTACTATTTTAAAAGTTTTAAACTTTGGATGCCCAGTTCATGGCAGTTTAATGTTTATTTGATACATATTCTACAGTTAGGGGTTTCTTGCCACAGGAGGTCAACAACAACAAGAGCAACAGAAAAGAACTGGACATACAAACACCGTTGCCTACCAATAGCAAATATTCATGTTAGTGATGATCATACACTCAAACTTCTAAGCTTATCTTGGAGACAGTCAGTATTCTCAAAATTTCTAACCAAGGCAAAATGGCCTCTTTAACTTTCATTACACACTGTCTCTGTCTGTAAAAGATGGCTTAATTGCTGATCATGGTGACACATGCCTATAATCCCAGCAACTCTGGAGGCTGAGGCAGGAGAATCACCAGTTCTTAGGTCCTCAGGAAAATAGAGGCCCTAAGCAACTCAGTAAGACCCTGTCTCTAAATAGAATACAAAATAGGGCTGGGGATGTGGCTCAGCAGTCAAGTGCTCCTGAGTTCAAACCCTGGTATCTTCCCCACTCCAGAAATGAGGGCTTAATTCGATTTGTAATATAATGTTCTTTCTTCTTTTTCCCAATTACACTGATGTATATAGCACAATTTACTGTTTTTATTTTGTTTTATACCACATAAAGACTCAAAGTGTCACACTGACGTTTACCTTTTTGGACCAAATCCTCAGTTCAAAGTTTAGTGGTGGTCATCATAGCTGTCTGGCAAAATGTACATGCATGTTTGTTACATAGGTATAACATAATGCAGCCTTTCTTTACCCTGATTATTTCCCATATTGCATACATTACACAATAGTGATGGCATCTAGAAGTCGTGCTATGGATTGCCCACACTACATGAACTCATGGGTGATATCTCATCCCCCCACATTATCTCTGCTTTTCATCTTGGTATTTCAGATTCTTCCTTTTTCTTTCCTTGAGCCCATTTATTTCTTTTTATGCAGTTTATTTTATTTTCATATAGCTTCACTTTACACATAGCTATGGTTTGTTTTATTCCTCAAGACCTAAATATTTTTTTATTTCCCATTAAAATACTCAGTTTGTTTTATTAACAATTGGAATTTCACCTTGGTCAGGTCATTCTTCACAATCCTTTGTTTTCTTGTTTTACTTTTTAAATTTTTTTTTATTAGTTGCTCAAAACATTACAATAATCTTGACATATCATACATTTGATTCAAGTGGGGTATGAATTCTTATTTTTCCACATGTACAAATTGCAGTATCACATTGGTTTTACATCCACGTTTATACATACAGCCATATTAGTGTCTATTGTATTCTGGTACCCTTCCTATTCCCTCCTCCCCTCCCTTCCCCTGCCATCACCTCTCTCTACCCACTCTATTATGACACTTTTCTCTCTCTCTCTCTTTTTTTCTTCTTCACACCATCTTATATGTAATTTTGCATAACAATTAGGGTCTCCTTCCATCTTCCATGCAATTCCCCTTCTCTCTCCCATTCCCTTTGAGTTCTAGAAAATCACAGCATTATTAAATAAACCTCAGTCAGGAGGCAGCACTGAAGTGCCTTTTCACTTTGACCCTGTTTTAGACTCTGTATCAAGGGGTTGGAAGGTGTGGCTACTGACACATTTACAGAAAACCAGAAGTCTAGGAAGGCAAATCAAAAATATTTTAAAGATAATGTTTAATCTTATAAGTACCACTAATTGTTCAGGTAACTAAGGAAGGGGAGGACAAGGGTCACAGAAGAAAATACGGGAAGTTATGTTCTACTTAAGAACCCCTTTTGGTGCCCATATAGTCTGGCACCAGAAATTTCTCATATGGATTCTTTTAGAAAAGAATAAGATTAAATTGCTCAGTATCAGTAATTCCCTTAACACTTCCTATCATATTCTCCAGACCATAGGCAACACCATGTTCATACTACTTTATTGTTTGTAGTTAAGTGATGTTTTTTAAGTATGAATTTGATCTTTTATTCATAGCATATCTGTCAGACCCTTTCCATAGCTATTGACTTGTACAGAGTTTGAACATTTCATCAGTTTAAATTGATGTCTTAGAAGATGGTGTACCTCAATTTTAACTGGCTTTTCTCTTAAGTATGGTGTGATACCTCAATCACTGTAAAGATTTGGAGTCAGTACACTGCTTAATCCACCCTCATTGCACAACTCAGTAGCTCCAATGCAGTTTTCTTTTTTTAAATAGTAGTTTTAAAATTTTCTTGGGCCTGTTATTTTAAATTGTCTTTGAGGTTTTTAACTTGGTCCACACTGCTAAACTGATTTTGTTTTTGTCTGGCAGTAATAAAAATTTTGATACAAAACTTCATGCTGCTTAAAATAGACCCAGCCTATGTATAAGGCCAATAATGAAAAGGAAAAAAAAATTTGAACAACAACCTAAATAAAATGATTTAACTACACCCATTTCAAAACTACTTAGGCAGCCAAGAAATTAGAATTACTTCATCCAAGATGGCAGGCTAGAGGGAGGCCACTTTCTATGTTGCTCAATGACATGGGATTCTAGTAGTGGGTATAATGTTTCTCTGAGACTTATTAGAGGACCCTTTCAGCTATTACCACCCAGGAATCATGGTTGCCATGCCCATGAATTCTCTAGTCCTAAGCATAAGCATAGGACTCCTGGCCACTCGCCCATGCAGGACCTCCAGCCATCATCAGGACCACCAACATTAGCACCCACACAGGAATCCTGGCCATCACTCCCACGTTGGACACCTGACGCTGCCCACATGCAGGACTTCTGGCCACCAATTTAAGTATACCCCCATCTACCAAAATGGGGCTCCCCTGGTAACCTTTATCTTGGGACATTGCAACCACTGCCATAGTCTCCTATACACACTAGTCTGCACCTGGAGACATAGGACAGAGTCTGGAGACAGCCACCAACCACACTGCATGCCACAGAGCTGCATCTCTGAATGTGCCACCTAGCACCACTACCCGGCCTCACCTGACCTGACATCCCATTGCTAAAAACAGTAGCCTCTATCTTGGGACACCTTTATGGCCATCTTTAGTAGGAGCAACTCTAAGCTTGGGACAGCTGCTGGGGCTTAGAAGCAATATGAAGGTACCTACAGTCCCGAACTCCCCAACTCCCTGGCAGATGCTAAAGCAGACAGTGCTTGCAGCTATGCGGTCTGTCCATAGCTCACAAAGCCTGGTTCTAAATTGCCTGATACAAAACAGATCTGCTCACCAGATGTGCAGCCTCCAGAGTGCAACTCACAAGACTTTTGGAGAAAGAGGATCCTGACTGGGAAGTGGAAAAGGGAGAGAGTGAGTGAGATACAGATTAGAGATTAAATTAGAGATCAGGAATTGTGAGGTCTGTAGGTGATATGAGGAGATAAGATCATGCACCCACATCACATGAGTGGGTCCCAAAGAAGATCTTTGGAGTGCCATCTCCCATTGGTGAACAGCAAGTGCTATACCCAACTTCCAGGAGGTCTTCCCCCAAGACCAATTCTCCCACCCTAATAACAATCACCAACCTGAGAATGGAGATATAGCAAACAACAGAGAACCCCACCTATTGGATGAGAAAGGAAGCAGGAAAGATACTGATCTCCAACAAAAACAATCCTTGTGTCTTCTTCAGGATTTTTTTTCTCTTTTCTCTCTCTCTTCTTCTGCCCTCATATCCCCAACATTTGTGAAATCAAGTTCTTTACATGAATTAGGCTACTGAGGACTGGGATGTTTGAATAATATATTACGGTTGTGTTGTATATTCTGTTATCTCCTATTTTTACTTTTTTAAAACAATTTTCTTCTTAATATTTTTTTTTAATTTTTTTACTGTGTCTATTATCTTTCCACTTATTTGTCTCCCCAAAATCACTTTCTGCCTCTTTTCCTGCTACTAACATACTTCTTTAGATTCCTCTTTCATGCTTCCTAAGATCGAATAACTCTGTATCTTCAACCTCTACCCCCTTGACATCTCATCCTATACCTCATCCCTGGTTCTTTTTGTATACTATCAGAAACTATAGACCCTTTTTCAAACCTACTGTTTATATTGTAGATAATAGTTGAACTCACCATTTTTGTATATTGTGACAAAATGGTAAATATCTCAATAGCAGCTATTTGTTTTAAGGTTGTATATTGTTTGTACTGGGATCTATTAATTTTCTTCTCCCCCTTAAAGCAGTAGTATTGGAACCCTGCAGCGATAAAAACAATCTACAGGGTAAAAATTCTAACACATAGGACCCACAGTGCTAGAAGGCAAAACACATGAACTACATGTAAAAAAAAAAAAAAAAACAAGGAAAGAAAGTGTCACAAACAAACCAAGATGATACGTTATTAGAACCCATAGTCAGAAAAAACAGAAGAAATTACAGAGAAGGAGTTCAGGATATACATAATTAAAATGTTCTGTGAATTAAAGGATTATATAAGAGAGCAAATATAGTTAGCTAAAGATCATTTTAAAAAAGACCTACAGAAACTAATAAAGGAAACAAAAGATTACTTCAATAAAGAGATAGAGGTTCTGGAAAAAAAAACAAAAAACAAAAAAGCCCCTCCCCCCAAAACAAACAAACAAACAAAAACAACAACAACAACAACCAAAAAAACCCCCCAAAAACCCAGAAATCTAAAATCCTGAAATGAAAGAAACAATAAGCCTAATAAAAACCTCAATAGAAAGCACCACCAACAGATTAGACCACTTGGAAGACAGAAACTCAGACAATGAAGACACAATATATAATCATGAAAATAACATTGACCACTCAGTGAAGATGTTAAGAAACAATGAGCAGAACATTCAAGAATTATGGAATAACATAAAGATGGAATTTAACAAATATTGGGATAGAGGAAGGCATAGATTTTCAAACCAAATGAATGAATAATCCATTCAATCAAATAATATCAGAAAATTTTCCAAACATAAAAAATAAATACCAAAGGTTTACAGGACACCTAATGTACAAAATCACAACAGATACACACCAAGTCACATTATAATGAAAATGCCTAGCATACAGAATAAGAAGAGAATTGTAAGAGAAAGGAATCAGATTACACATAGGGGGAAACCAAATAATACCTCTGCAGATTGTTCAACCCAGACCCTGAAAGCTAGAAGATCCTGGAACAACATATACAATCTCTGAAAGAAAATGGATGCCAACCAAGAATCTTATATCCAGAACAATTAAGCTTTAAATTTGACGATTAAATAAAAACCTTCCATGATAAAGAAAAGTTAAAAGAATTTATAACTAGAAGCCTCATTAGAGAAAATCCTCAGCAAAATATTCCATGGGGAGGAAATGAAAAACAACAATAAAAGTCAGCAATGGGAGGTATAACACTAAAGGAAAAAACAACCAAAGGAGAAACCAAGTCAAGTTGAATGCAAAAAAAAAAAAAGGAATAAAAATCATGTTTCAATAATAACCCAGAATGTTAATGGCCTAAACTCATCAATTAAAAAACAGATTGGATAAAATAATGACCTAACAATATGCTGCCTTCAAAAGACTTATCTCATAGGAAAATAATTCCACAGTCTGAAGGTGAAAGATTGGGAAAAACAAAAAACAAAAAAACCACACCACTCCCATGGACTACAGAACCAAGCAAGGGTTTCCATCTTCATATCAAATAAGGTAGACACCAAGCCAAAGCTAATTAAAAGGGATAAAGAAGGACATTTTATACTGCTTAAGGGAACCATACATCAACAAGACATAACAATTAAATATCTATGCCCCAAACAATGGAGCTTTTATGTTTATCAAACAAACTCTTCTCAAGTTCAGGAGTCAAATAGACCAAAATACAATAATTTTGGTTGACTTTAACACACCTCTTTCACCACTGGGTAGACATATGTAGAATATTTCATCCATCAAAGAGCAAATACACTTTCTCCTTGGCAGCATGTGCATCCTTCTCTAAAATAGACCATATATTATGACACAAAGCAACTCTTAGCAAATACAAAAAAGTAGAGATACTATCCTGCATTTCATCAGATCATAATGGAATGAAATTAGAAATCAATGCTAAGATAAGAAATAAAAGCTACTCCAACACATGGAGAGTAAATAATATGCTACTGAATGAATAATGGATTACAGAAGACATCAAGGAGGAGATTAAAAAATTTTAGAGGTGAATGAGAACACAGATACAACATATCAAAATATCTAGGACACTATGAAAGCAGTTCTAAGAGGAAAGTTCATTGCATGGATTTTATTCCTTAAAAGAAGAAAATATCAACAAATAAATGACCTAACATTACATCTCAAAGTCCTAGAAGAAAAAGAACAAATCAACAACAAAAGCAAAAGAAGACAGGAAATAATTAAAATCAGGGATGAAATCAATGAAATTGGGATAAAAAAAACAGAAACAATTGAAAAACCTGACAAAACAAAAAGTTGGTTCTTTGAAAAAATAAAGAAAATTGATAAATTCTTCACCATGAAAATGAAGAGGAGAGAGAAAACTAACATCTGTGATGAAAAAGGAAATATTATGACAGACACTACAGAAATACAGAAGATAATTAGAAATTATTTTGAAAACCTGTACTCCAATAACATAGAAAATATCAAAGACATTGACAAACTTTTAGAGTCATGTGATTTTCCCAAATTGTATAGATGATATGCACAATTTAAACAGATCAATTTCAAGTGACAACATGATTCTATATCTAGAGGATCCAAACAATTCAACCAGAAAACATCTAGAACTAATAAATGAATTCAGCAAAGTAACAGAATATAAAATCAACACCCATATCAAAGGCATTTCTGTGTATCAATGACAAATCTCTGAAAGAGAAACTAGAAAAAGTACCCCATTTACAATAGCCTCAAAAACAAAACAAAACATAAAAAACTTGGGAATCAACTTAAGAGGTGAAGAGGTGAAAAAACTTCTACAATGAAAATTACGGAACACTAAAGAAAGAAATTAAAGAATACCTTAGAATATGGAAAGATCTCCCTTATTTTTGGATAGGCAGAATTAATATTGTCAAAATGACCATACTACCAAAAGCACTCTACAGATTTAATGAAATCCCAATCAAAATCCTAATAACATTTCTCATAGTAATAGAAAAAGCAATCATAAAATTCATCTAGAAAAATAAGAGACCCAGAATAGACAAATCAATCCTTAGTAAGAAGAGTGAATCGGGTGGCATCACTATACCAGAACTTAAACTATACTACAGAGCAATAGTAACAAAAGAAGTGTGGTATTGACACCAGAATAGACTTGCAGACTAATGGTACAGAATAGAGACAAATGGAGAAAAATCCACATAATACAGTCATCTCATATTAGGCGCCAAAAATATATATTGGAGAGAAGATAGCTGTTAGGGTCTGTAAACAAGTCAAGATGGCGCCTGGCATTTTGCCAGAGGGAGTGGTTTGTGAAGTAACACTAGCGAGCCATTAAGTGTGGAGATTCCTTATTGGTTGACTGCTGTATCTACTTTATGTTAATTAAGATAAGCTGTGTGGAATGTATATATACCCCTCCTGTCCTACAATAAAGGGCTCCCACTCCTGCTGTATCAATGTACGCAAGTTGCTCGTCACCCACCCCCCACCCCCGCAGTTATTTTGCTGCAGCTGGACTGCAGCAGATAGCCTCTTCAACAAATGTTGCTGGAAAAACTGGAAATCCATGTGAAGCAAAATGAAATTAAGTCACTACTCTCACCATGCACAAAAATCAACTCAAAGTGGATCAAAGATATAGGAATTAGACCAGAGACCCTGTAACTAAGAGAAGAAAAAGTAGGCCCAAATTTTCATCATGTTGGAATAGGCCCCAACTTTCTTAATAAGACTCCTTTAGCTAAAGAAATTAAATCAAGAATCTATAAATAGAATGGATTCAAACTCAACAATCAGTGAGGTGAATAGAGAATCTACATAAGGGGAGCAAATTTTTATCGCATGCACATCAGATAGAGCATTAATCTCTGAATTATATAAAGAACTCAAAAACCTTTGAAGTGGCACCCCCTTTCTCCACATAAAAGTCTTAATTGGGCTTCTCCAGAAATCTTCACCATGGCTTATTTTAGGACTGTCAGCAAAAGAGTCTCTGCAAAAGAGTTCAATGTAAATAAACTTCTTATTTTCATGTTTCTCTTTTTTACTTGGCCACTGGCCAAGAAGATACCAGCACTCAGGTGCTGGACACCCCCTTACTAGTTTTTCACAAATGTATCCAGTATAGTAGTTTGTAGGAATGTGCAAACAAGGCCTCTGGCCTTGAGCTAGGGCTTCACAGAGATGTTGACATTTTTAAGTTACCAATTGGGCTCCATGGTAAAAACTGGCAGGGGGAGGAAAGAAAGGAGAGCAGAAGCTCTCCCCTTCTCAGGTATTGTCCTTGAAGAGGTAACTTGCCCAAAACAGATAAAGAAAAAGCTGCTTTTATGTGAACTTCTGCAGACTGCGAACTTCTGAGCCCCTCCCCTTACATGCTGGGTATAAAACTCTGAAACTACCTGAACTCAGTGTTCATGGGCTTGATTGATTACAGCAAAAGCTGTACCCTCTGAACCTGGCTGCAGCCAAATAAAACTGTTTCCTGCTATTGATGATAATGGCAGCTTTCAAGAATACAAACAACAATAAGTGTTGGTGAGGATGTGGAGAAAAATGTACACCATACATTGCTGGGGTGACTGCAAATTGGTGCAGCCAATCTGGAAAGCAGTATGGAGATTTCTTGGAAAACTAGAATGGAACTGCCAAAGCTATCCCACTCCTTGGTTTATATCCAAAGGACTTAAAAACAGCATGCTACAGTGACACAGCCACATCAATATTTACAGCAGAACAATGCATAATAGCTAAATTGTGGAACCAACCTCTATGCACTTCAGTAGATGAAGGGATGAAGAAAATGTCATACATATGCACACAGAATATTACTCACATTCAAAGAGAATAAAATCTTAACATTTGCAGGCAAATGGATGAAGTTGGAGAATATCATGCTAAGTAAAGTAAGCAATCCCCTCAAAAAACAAAATGCTGAATGTTTTCTTTGTTATAAAGATGCTGATCCATAATGGTGATGCAGGTAGTATATAGGAGGGATGGAGGGACTCTAGGTATGGCAAAGGGGAGGGAGAGAAAAGGAGGGGACGTGGAGATAGGAAAGATGGGGGAATGAGATGGACATCATTACTCTAAGTACATATATGAAGATACAAATGGTGTAACTCTACTTTGTGTACAATCAGAGACATGAAAAATTGTGCTCTGTATGTGTGCTATGAACTGAAATAAATTCTAATGTCATGTATAACAAATTAAATATATATATATATATATATATATATATATATATATATATATATATATTTTTTTTTTTTTTTTTTTTTTTTTAAGGGGCTGAGGATGTGGCTCAGTGGTCAAGTGCCCCTGAGTTCAATCCCTGGTGCCAACAAATTAAATTAAATTAAAAATTTTTAAAAAATTAGAATTAGTATAAATTAATATTTTAATTTTCATAATGAAATACCAAACCACCAGGTAAAGGATTAGAAAGTCATATACACATAATATATAGCTTCTAAATATAAAAAATAAAATTGACAAAAATAAAATAATAGAAATTTACAATAGCAATATGGAAGAAACTGATCAGTGAATGGCAGAATGAGAAAAATAATCATTAGTGTCAGGGATAACTAAAGCAACACAAATAAATGTGACTTAAATAAACCATATAGGATGCAGTGCTACATTACCAGTAATCCTTCTCTTAAATGCACATGAAACATGTACCAACATAAATAAGATGCAGCCCAGAACAAACTTTAAAAACTGAATTCAATATCACATAAACACACCAAAGGATAAAACTCATAAAATTGTCTCATAGGAAAAAAAAAGATAAAATTACATTTGATTACATTCATCATCCCTTTATGAGAAAATGCTGAATTAAATAAATATAAAAGGATCATACTTAAACACAATTAAGGCTATAAGCGACAAAAATCACAGCCAACATCAAACTGAGTGCTAAATGATGAAAGTACTTCCTCTATGACCAGGAACAAGAGAAGGATGTTTCTTATCACTGTCCTTATTTGATAGATTGCTAGGTAATTCAGTCAAGGCAATTAAGCAAAGGAAGAAATAAAGAGCATACAGAGAGGAGGAATTTGGTGTACTAGAAGCACCGTACACATCCTGGTTATTCCCTGAGATCAAATCTAATCAGCAATTGTGTTGCTGCATGAAGAATTAGAGAGGTCATACAAAACAGGAGTGCATCCCAGAGTCAGTGACCAGGTAAGCCAGAACAATGATTTTTAGAAGAGTGAGATAATTAGAAAATAATCTGGGCAAGCATTAGGCATTTGGTGGCTCTGTAAAATGTGGCACACATAAATATACTACAATTATACACACTATTCTGTGTCATTAACATGAACAAATTAAAAATGAAAACACTAAATAACAAAAAATAAATAAATGATATAGGATTAGGAAAAGAGTAGGTCCAATTTTTCCCATTGATAGAAAATAGAATTCTATGTATAAAAAAACTAAAGATGCTACCAAAAAATTATTAAATGTTTTACCTAAAGTCAGTAATGTTGCAAGATTCAAAATGAACATATAAAAATTAGTAGCAATATTGTATACCAATGAAGAAGATTCTCTTATATAAATTAGAAAAGCAATTGCATTAATAATGCTTACAAAAATAAAAATAGGAATATATTTAACCAAGGAAGAAAAATAACTCTACAATGAAAATTACAAACTATTGATTGAAAAAAAAAATTGAAGAGTACATGAAAATATGAAAAGACATCCCACGATCATGTAATGGAATAAGTGATATCATTGAAATGTCCATACTACCAAAAGAAATCTACAGATTGGGTGCAATTCTCTACAAAATAACAATGACATTCTTCACAGAAACAAAAGAAATAATCCTTAGAGATATTTACTTTAAACAGTCATTCCACCATAACAGGAAAGAGGCAGAGCAGAGGAGTTTATTATAACAGCCGCTTTCATATCCCAAACAAGGTTTGGCTGTTTTTGGCAGGTTGTACTGCAGTTGGCAAGAAGCTGATAGACTGTGTGAGTTTCCTTTCCAAAGATCACTTTGCTTCCCCCCAACCAAAAAAAAAAAAGAAATAATCCTAAAATTTATATGGAAATATGAAGAAGCTCAATAGCCAAAGCTATATTTAGCAAAAAGAACAAAACAATACCTGATTGGAACATAGACTACAGATCCATAGCAACAAAACAGCATGCCATTAGGATAAAAATGGACACATTTATCAATGGAACAGAATAGAGATAACCAGAAACAAACCCACACATTCACAGTCAACCAGTTCTTGACCAAATTGCTAAAAACACACATGGGGAAAGGAGAGACATCAATTAATGGTGCTGGTAAAACTGGCAATCCATGAACAGAAAAAAATAATTTAAAGCCTATCATTCATCCTTTGCAGAAATCAACACAAATTTGATCAAAGACCTTAATGTAATACCTAAATCTCTGAAACAACTAGAAGAAAACATACACGAGATACTTCAAGATGTTGGAGTAGTCAATGATTTTCTGTATAGGATCCCACAAGCACAGAAACATAAGTAAAAAATAGATATGTGGGATTATATCCAATAAAAAGCCTACATACTGAATAGGAGAAAATATTTGCCAACTATTCATCTGACAAAAGTTTAATACCTATAATTCAAAAGGAACTCAGAAAACAACAAAAAAAAGTTCAATTTAAAATTGAGAAAGTAATCAGGATAGACATTTCTCAAAACAAGAAATATAAATGGTGATTAAATATGTGAAACTGTGCTTAATGTTATTAGCCATCAGAGGAGAGTAAATCAAAACTACAATGAGATACCACCTCATCCATGTTAGAATGATGATTATCAGAAAGACAAAAAAAATACAAATGTTCAATGTTGAGAAAAAGAAACAATTATACACTTGAAATGTAAGCACTACTCATGCGGAAAATGCCTGGTGCCTGGGGTTTCTGACCCATTATGCAATCAAACTCTCCCACTTCTTGTTATATAACCAAAGAATGTAAAATCAGCTTATCAAAGAGATACCTGCCCACCCAGGTACTTGCATCACTATTCATACTAGCTAAGATATGGAATCATCCTAAGTGCCCTCAATAAATAAATGGATAAATAATATGTGGTACATAGGCACAAGGGAGTATTTTTTTCACAATAACAATGAATGGAACTGGAGGATATTATATTAAAATAATCCAGACACAGAAAGGCAAGTAGCACATGTGTATCTTTGCATGTAGAAGCTAAAGAAAAGTTGACCTGAATGTAGAAAAATAGTTTCTAGAAAGTAGGAAAGAGTTTGTGAGGAGGTGCTGGAGTAGATGAAAATGAACAGCACCCATGCACACTGTATTCATGTGTTCAGAAATCACCTTGCATCCCCTTAATATGTAGAATTAACATATATCCTTAAAATTAAAAATTCACCATTTAAAAACCGCTTATTCAAAATGTTTTGACCATATTTAAATTATTACATATCAATGACTGGAGTTTTCTAGAAAAACACTAAATGTTGGGAATAAAACAAGATACTTTCAAATGATGCATATATCAAAAAATAAATAAAAATAGAATATAAGCAGAAGCTGTTCCTAAGTAAGGGGGTGGGGAAGGAGAGAGAGAAAGAAAGAAATAGAGGGAAAAAGCAGGAGTCAGGGTGAAAGTTTCCTTCAAAATAGAAGACAGATTGAAAGATTAGATGAAAGGGACATAGAAGAAGGGGCAGGATAAGGGAAGAACAATGGAATGCATCTGACCAAAGTCCGTACCTACATACATGAACAGGACACAGTGAATCTCAGCTTTGTATGTACCCACAAGACATGAACTAATAAATAAATAAATAAATAAAGAGCAGAAAGATTATAATAGTGCAAAGGGAAGGGCAAAGGAGAAAGAAGGAGGAGGAGGAGAGGAAAACGGGAAGCATTAGGAACTAAACTACAGCAAATTATATTTTGTGTTTGTTTAATTCTATTAAAATAAATCTGAATGTTATATATAACTGCCGCAGTCTGTCTGGGCACAAAATCACGAGCCACCACACAGCTTGTAGATTCAAACAGCAACTCTTTATTCCCGAACTCACACCAGCTGTCTACAATCACATTCTCGGGAAATCCACGTTCTCTGCCCAAATCCCACCCCCACTGGGCTTCTATCTCCCAAAAAATACTGTCTGAATCCCGTGAGAACTCAAGGGGAACTCAGGCAGCAGGATATGCCCTATTCCCAGCAGGAATAACCTTAAACCTGGAACCACCCTAAACCCGGATAGTCCTAAACCGGGAACGCCCTAAACCCGGATCATCCTAAACCGGGAACACCCTAAACCCGGATCCGCCTTGGTCCTTGAGCAAGGTCACCTACATGCAATGTCACTGCAAAATGTGCTATTTCCAGGAGTCCTTCCACTAAGCAACATGGGGTACACTGGCAAGGAAATCGTCATACCTACTTGGCTAATGGCTCCCAGCATCTAAAAAAATTAATAAATAATTTAGAAATTCCTTAAGATATCAATAAGTAAAATAATATTAAAACTTGTGAGATCGAGTTAAAATTAAATTTGGAATAAAATCTGTAGCCTTAGGTGAAAATATTAATATGAGAAAGCTAAAATGTGATTATGTTCTCTATTGAAAAGAGTTAAAAAATAAAAACAAATGTTTAAATAAAATAAAAGGTAAAAATAAATATAAAAACAAAGTTTCAGAACATTATTGTACAAATGTATGATAGAGAAAATCAGAAAATGTAAAAAAAATAACAAATTAAAAATATTAATAACTGGCTCAAGAGGCTGAGGCAGGAGGATTGCAAGTTCAAAGCCAGCCTCAGTGACGTAGCAGAACTCATAGCAACTCAGCAAGACTTTGTTTCAAAATAACATATCATACAACATTAAAAAAATAAAATAAAAAAAGTTGAGGTTGTGGCTTAGCCACTAAACACCCCTGGCTTCCATCTCCAGTACCAAAAAAAAAGAAGGAGAAGGAGAAGGAGAAGGAGAAGGAGAAGGAGAAGAAGAAGAAGAAGAAAAACAAACAAAAAATAACAAAGCTGACCAACAGGAGAATTTGGAAATTTGGAAAACATGAACAAAATCCTAGACAAAATCTCAACATTCTAACAATGTCATGGTAAAATAATGGAAATTTTTGATACCAATATATGAAAGACACATAATCTATAAATAAACCTCATACATAATATTTTAAGTCAAGTAATGAATTCCTCTTCCATATATGTAAGGAAGTGGTAGCACAGGATTCCTGATTCTCACATTACTGCATTATTTTCCAACTGATTAGGAAAAACCAGAAAAGTGTTTCATCACCATTCTGAGGTCAAAAGTCTGAAATTAGCATCAGTATGTAAAATCAGGATGGGGGCCTCTGTGGAGATCTTAGTGCGGTCTTCCCTCTCCTTTTTCTGTTGACCACCCTAACTTTGCTCCAGTTCCTGCAGCTGTCTTCACAGTGCCTCTAGCTGTTTGTCAAATCTCCCTCTCTGTAATCCACATGGATAATTTGCCATAATTCACCTGGAGATCCTTACTTCAATCACATCGAAAAGACCCCTTACCCAAAAAGCTCATTTACAGGTCCCAGGGATTAGAACCTAATCTCATTGGGAGTCATATTCTGTTTACTACAGCTCCATACACAGATATTAATTTCAGGAGAATTTCAGATTTAAATGGGAAAGGAGGAATATTTATATTTCTAGGTTAAAATAAACAACTGGAAAATGTTATATGTTATGAATCTTTTATGAAAAAGTGTCACATGTTCTTCATTTTGTCTCCACAGTGAGGGTCACTCCTTCTGTACGTTACAAAATGTTTATTGAATGAATGAATGAATGAGTGAGTGTAATAAATAAGAATATTTTCCTCCATTAATCACAACAACATAAAAATAGCTCCAACTAGCTCTATAAGGTTAGGGGAAAAAAAACAATAAGTAGAATTTTTAATTCTATGGTAAGTTTATAAATCAAAAACTATGTCAATGATTGTCATCAAATCAAATTTAAATATGCAACAAACAATATGAATTCATAATGTCCTTAAAAATAAAACCATGCATTCTTCTCTAAAAATTATAAAAAAAACCATTGTGTGTGTATGTGTGAGTGTGTGTGTGCTTGTGTGCATGTGTTCACCTGATAAAAGACTAAGTATATGAGGAAGAAGAATAAAGAAAGAAATATGCTTGTCTGCTTTATAATCTCTTTCTTCTCTCTTGGTAATATTCAGTACATGAATATGCATCTAGCTGTGGACTTTATTATGGAAAATGTGATTTAGTTGGCACTTAGTCCCATCTATGATTTACATGTATTTTTTTTAATATATCAAATCTATCCTGCAGAAAATATATAAAAAGTCTATGTTCATAATGACTTAGACATGTTGATGTATCGACTTCTGTCAAGTGATTCAGGTTGTAAGCATTTGATTGACTTTCCACAACAACAAAATGAAGCCTAACTTTCATTTAATATAGAAGAGTCACTTTTGATTGAAGCCACTGCTTTTGCTCATATCATCTTATATTGATGTGTTTACTATTGAAATTCACAAATCGAATTAACTGGTTGAATCAGATAAAACATAGTGGCTGTTGTTAGGGATATATTATACAATTGCATGTCTAAATTATTTGATTCAATGATATAAAAATATATTATTTAATAACATTTTACATTTGTTTTTTAGAAAATTTTAGAGCATAACAGATTTGTAGTCTTCTCACTACTTATAACCTAAAGGATATTTGGGTATTTTTAATAAAGATAATTTGAGAAAATATTGATAAAATAATTACAGTTTAATCAAAAGAGGTTGGTTGAATTATTCTAGACAAGTCTCCCTACTTTGCAGTGTTTTTGCAGCTGAAAATATCATATCATTGGTGGATTTAGATTAAACCCTTGCCATGAATAAAAATGCAGGTGTGATCATTGACCTATATAGAATCAGGTCCCACTTGAAAATATTGAGGTAAAATTGTTTTATCCTTATTCATGTTCAAAAACAGCAGCCTCTTTGATATCAATTTATCTTTAGCACAATTTATTATTTTTGGGGGGTGTTTACATTAAATACTGGTTACTATAAATGCTAGGTCTTTTTCTTTAACATTACTCTATCTTTCTGCTTACCACAACACATTTCTTAGAGAGCAAACCCCTATTTGAGGACAACCTTATCTCCATTTGGTATATAAATAACAAAATTTTCTTTTAGTAAAGGTGCTTGGATATAGAATTTTATCCCTTGGAGTGGTAAAATATTCCTTAGAGATATAATTACATCTTATGATGTGAGGTACTGGAAGTCATATCTGTCATTGTTTGGGATCATTTTCCAGGAAACTTCTCCTTTAATTCTTGAGAATTTCTTCTTATGATTACATCAATACCTGCTTTTTTGTTTTCCTGCTTTTTTTTTTTTACACCTCTTCTTCCTTTTCTTTTTCTTTGCCTTTAAGGAAGGCTACTGTTAATTCTAAGTTTTCACAATGTTCATCTGACTGCGTAAATTCTCAGGACTTACAGTGATTTGTTAAATGGAGGACATAACACATTTTCCCTCTTTTCTTCGTTGTATTTCACTGTCAGCAGGATCCCTTGGTTTGGTCAATAGGAATCAGAAGTTGAAAATTGAATCTACACGATGTTCATGCTTTAGCAATATTTCCACTACTGTGCTGAGAATTCAAGGAAATCTACAGAAATTATTCTTAAATTACCTAAAACATAGCCAGGTTTCTTAATTCAAATACTCTAATGAAAAGACAAAGGAAAAGATCTTCCAATACCGTGACATTTAATTTTTTAAAAAGTCATATTCTCTTGTCAGGTCTTTGCAAGTTTCTGACAGCTTTCAGTATTTTTTCCAGGGTGGTGGTGGTAGTGGTGGTGGTGTGTGGTGTGTGTGTGTGTGTGTGTGTATGTGTGTATGTCTGAATGTGTGTGTGTGTATATTTTGGACTTCATACTTATTAGATGGGTATATTTTGTAATTTCTTTATATCATTGAAGAATTATATTTTATCTTTTTTTCTGGTTTTCTGATAGATTTTTGCGTGAGTGGAGTAAAATAAATTGTTCTGTGGTAGTCTTATCATAATTTTCAATTAGCTTTATGACTTTACTTACTTTTCCTACCCTGAGACAAGGAAAATAACAAACTTTGAAAAAGCCAGCAGCAACATTATCAGAGGGGAAAGAAGAAAGATAGGTCCTGGCAAGTAGTGAGATGAATAACAACCATTTCTTTGTCACCTAGGATACTACTGGCTGCCCCCTAAATTTTAACCCTGTTATTACATTGAGCCAAGAGTATGGGATCTCTGAGGACTATATGATACTTCACATGAAACCTAACTTTATGTTTATCTTTTCTAGTGACCAAAATATTTGAATAGCTTTGATATTTTCTAAACACACTCATTGTGTATTGGTGGAGAGAAAAGAGATAACTGCAGAAATAGCTCTCATTTCCATCAGGAATTAATGGTGCAGTGCTTATTGGCCCACCATTCATAGAACAAATCATATTTAACAGAACATGAAGAGCAATACCACATGTCGTAGTGATGAAAAAAATAATTCCATGTATAAATAAGTTAAGCTACCATTGTCATATTTACAAATTATGTTTATTTATTTTTCTCAGGTTAATACTAATTTTTTAAATTTAGGCTTTTCATTTGTAAGTGTATTATGCATTCAAGGAAGATCATACAATTCAACAGAGATACATGACGAAGTTAGGCTGGCAAAAGATGTAATACTTTCTTATGATGACTTCAGATATACCTTTTAAGATACTCAAATATATTGGAAGATTTTTTTGTACATATTGCAGAGGTAATCACTCCTGCAAATTATTTTGATTTATATATTATTTGCTGTATACTTACATGCTTATAAATTTATTTTTATTCATAATGTTACCTTGTGTTTTCAAAAATCATGTATAAGGAAATTTGCTATATTCACTGGAGATGAAGTTTTTAAGCGTTTTTTCGTGTTGTATGCACAGATGCAGGATGTTCACTTTAATGGAACAGTTATAAGTTTACTTTCTGGCTACTACACACACTAATTTTTTTATGACTCTTCGGTGCACATGTAACAGTCTTTAAAGTATATATGGAAACTCCCTGTGTGTTGCTCTCTCTCTCTCTCTCTCTCTCTCTCTCTATATATATATATATATATATATATATATATATATATATATTATTCTCAAGATTAATTGTCTTCTAATATCTTCTATATTTGGCCATTTTTAACACATGAAATTTGGAATCTGTCTAGACAGTGACTTCTGTTTCTTTGGAAACAGTATTTAAGTGAGATATGGTGTGTGCTCTACAGAAACCTGTTCTGATGTTCTAAATCTAAGTTAGATATTGTAGGACCTTCTCCTCTGTATCAAAATGACTTAGATCCTATAGTCAAGAGTGAGATATTTCATCATTATGGTACAATTTCAAAAGGTAAATTTTATAAGTGTGTATAAAGTTAGAGAATGAGGTTTTCAGTGAACAAGAAAGCAACAGTTACTGAAAGAAGAGATAATTACCATGGCCACATATCTTGCAAGATATAAGTTTCTTGTTAAATTTATAGCTAGTTAACTGAGTTTTAATATATTTAAGTCAGATCTGTGCAGTTTTGCTGTTTTTTTACTTTCTAAAATAACAAATAATTAACTTATATGACAATTAGAAGGCGATTATTGTTTGGAAAATAAAATCTACTGAATGGAGTAATTAAAAAACCTGAGTAACTGGTGGTGGCATTTGTAACCACAGTGCACATTCAACAAAAAGGTGTCATTTGGGCAAAAGCTTGAACAATATACTTTGCTACACCTAAGCAAATTGTATTTCTGACAGAGAGATCAACTAAGTCAATAAACAGCAAAGAAGTTAGAGTGACTATAGGAGAAATCAGAAAAGAAAAAATGTTGCAGCAACAACCATCACAGAAATTACAGGGCTTTTGTACAGGATTAGGGTGTTATAATATAAACTTTTGTGTCCCCTACAACATTCACAATAATGTTTAATCCACAACATAAAAAGTGTTAGATGCAAGGTGATCAGTCCGTGAAGTCTCCACCTTCAGGAATGAATTAGTTCCTTCTGAAAGGGCTTGAAGGGACAGGGTCACAATATCCCCTCTACCATAAGAGCACTCAGCATTCATCCATTCCAGAGTATGAGGATGAGCAGAAAGTACTGTCATGAAATCAGAGAGCTCTCCTGCATCATCAAAGCTGCCAGCACCTTGATGTTCAACTTCATATTCCACAAAACTTTAATAAAGTTCTATTTTTCTTAATAAATTAACCCATCTCGGGTATTTTGATATAGCAACAGAAACTAAGATACATAGATAAGAATTTCAAAATCTTCAATCCCACATTCTCTCTATAAAATGCAAAGTACTTACAGTTATATACAGACAGGTAATAAAATTTTGATTTAAGTTTTAAAAGGTTACCTGTGGATGAACTCTTATGTCTAAAACTTAGTAGAACATGAGGCAGAGAGACTAGAAAGAAGGCAACAACAGTAAGCTATAGATACAATAAATACAACAATATGAAGGATACTTACATAACTTGAATGGAGGTACATATAATTTTTAAATGAAAGAAAAAAAACTCCATAACTGTGTCCTTTCCTGAAACTACAGATTTATAAAAGATTTAAATAAGTTGAGCTGTTTTGACTTTTCCTCTATCACTAAACTGATATGTAATTAAGATAATGTTCATAACATGTTCTGTGAGAAGTAAAAAAAAAAGTATTTCTTAGATTTAAATAAAAGTATGTATTGAAAATCTACCTATAGAACAGAGCTATCTTACTTAACTAACTTATAAAGAAACAAAACGTGTTCATTTTTCTTAAGAACCCATTACAATTTACTGAGATTTAAGCTTGTATCATGCTAAATTTTCTGTTTATATATTTTTTTTTTCTTTTCAAACATGTGTTGACAATAGCACAGGCAGTTCACAAGAAAATATCCTTTCAGGGCCAGGGTTGTGGCTCAGTGAATAGAGTGCTTGCCGAGCATGCATGAGGCACTGAGTTCAATCCCAGCACCACATAAAAACAAAAGTTAAAAAAAGGTTTTGTGTCCATCTACAACTAAAGTAATATGTTAAGAAAAAAAAGAAAGTAGTCTTTCAAAGACCAACAAAAACTAATGTACTACACAAATACATTTACTTTATACTAAGTATACTGCTCCATAGTTATTATTATTATAGAATTTAAGAATTTATTATTCATTATAGTTTTTATGTAAGTGGCTGTGAATGATCTTGAGACAGGTAATAATCTTTTTAGAAAATGCAATATTCACATTTATTAAATGAAGAGATTATTTTCGATCATGTTAAGTGTTCACCTCTCTCCATAGTATATATTATGAAGTTCCCATTTTTTTTCTGATTCAAATTAAATCAGAGGATGAACAGAAGGCACCAGGTGTGATCACCAGTTGGAAGTGATACAATGGTTTCCTTTCACTCTTGTCCTCCACTAAACCCCATTGCTTCACAATTATTAGTTTCAATGTTATTAATGCTCTTTTGGTAAGATTTTTTTTCATTAAAATAGTAAATTGCCACAATTTATTGCAGATTAAATCTTTATCACATAAAATACAAAATACAAAAATAGAACAGAATAAGATAGTCGCATTATTTCTAAGGCTGAGTTGAAGCAATCTGCATCCCAATAAAATGGGAAAGAATGACAAGTGACCTGTTAGAGAACAGAACTCATTTTACAGAGTTTGCAAATGAAACAGAAGAATGTGAGAATGTACCTCATCAGCCAGTTAGAGACCGCTTTGGTATTATCACCACTCTTCATATTTCAGTAGGAATTTTTAAACCATAAATAGCATTAAATTCAACTGAGAAGAAGTAAAATATCCAAATGTACATATTCAATTTCAGTGTTTTATTTGTATCCAGGCAGATTAAAATGGAAATGATGTGAGGCAAAGAATTCATGATTTGTTTCAATTTCAGGAACTCAGCCATTTATCCTGACTCTCCCTGGCAGGGACACCCCCCCCCCCCCTTTCTACGATGGATATTTCACAGTTGTTTTATGTGAAATAGAAAAATGGAGAGAACACTATCCTGCTGGCTTCTAGGAGGTTGTTTATTTTTAATCAAAGGTATTGTGTCCTATTTTGTAGAAAAAGAATAGCTCGGTGTGTAAAGAAAAGCACTTCAACTTATTTTATTCTCTGGATAATAAAAACAACAAAAAATCTGTCTTTATTTTCAAGGTTATAAATTAAATTAAACCTATAACTTATTCTTGAAATAGAAGGGTGTGTTGAATAAGGGAAGGAATTATGATTAAACTAAATTTTAAAACCATTTTTTCCAAGCCTTAAAGTACTGCATAAGAAGCCAGATAATCTCAAAAGGGAAAAACTGAAACACAGAAAATTTTTCATATTTCACTTGCAGCTCAAGTGAAACAATTTAATAATTAGTGCTAGTAATCTTTAAAAAATCTAAATTACTGATCTTCTCTGAAATTGGGCTAAAGTTATTGTTAATAGGTTATTAATAAATGGCCAAC
This sequence comes from Marmota monax, assembly GCF_021218885.2. Lineage (NCBI taxonomy): Eukaryota > Metazoa > Chordata > Mammalia > Rodentia > Sciuridae > Marmota > Marmota monax. Next base: position 169,792 of record NW_026693687.1, read on the forward strand.
AAGACCACATAAATTATATCAAAATTCATGTTTCATAATATCCTACTTATTTTTCCATAAGTATTTTATTTTAATAAAAACACAAAAAATCTAAAGGGTATTAAAAATACCTGTACTAAATTGTCTAGCTTTCAATGACAATTGTGTGCATTAATCTCTTATTCATATACTTAAATATACATATATGTACATAAAACTTTAGCTACCTTTGCTGCCTTACTTAGTTTACATCATTACTTTAGAGAATATTTATGACAAATCTAAGAGAGACATTAAAATAAAAATCTATGCATTTATCAAATTTAAACAAAATGGATATACAAAAAGTCAATTACAGTTTTATAAGCACCAACAGACAGAACACACTGTATCTAGTAATATATGTAATAAAAATTGTTCATTTTTTTATGTCATTAAGTCATAAAACTATAATAAATCCTGAAGGAAAAGTAGTGAATAGAAGGGCATTCCCTGTTCTGAATAGGAAAGCTTGAATCATTTTTAATAATGCTCCAATGACACACAGTTTCCATTAAAGAAAAGGTAGGAAAGAATATTTTCCCTTTGCGTGAAATTTGGTATCATATGCCCTACTGTCAACTGTCAGGAAAACACAGGGATGAGGCTCTTCCAAAGGGAAATGAGCTTACAAAGAATAAAAATGACAAATAGCTATATCCACATTAGTAGAGATGTTTAGACTAATTTTTATCTAAAATTTCCTTCAGCTTCAATCAGCCATAGAGACTTCATTTTGTCTTCAGCTAAATTAATAAAATATAGATGCAGATATAAATATTATCTGGAATTTCTCAAGAAATATAACAAGCAGCTTCCTGAGTTTCTACTTGTAAGACAGTAAAATATAATAAAATATGTACCAACGATATAATATAGAAATACTTAAAAGATTCAATTATCATTAAATTCATCTCTTTGTACAAAATGTACCAAAAACATATTCCAAATATTAATATGTATATAAGCTAATAATGCAAGGCCCAAACATCACAAATTGAGCATTGTTATTAAAACTGGGCTAGTTACTTTAGTTATTCAATTCTTATCACTTAGTCTCTACTTCTCTGGTATCATACTTATAATTGAATCCTATCAACCATAGTGGTGAAACAATGACATATTGACTACTTCCTTATGCATTGGCACAGTCACATTGGATTAGACACCAGAAATTTAAGGTGATATTGACATTATCTCATTTTATTTTCTAGGCTGTCCAAAATTTTTGTTTACTTTTTTTTTTTTTGGGGGGGGGCGTTGTTATTTTCCCTTCCAAATAAAATAATTAAGATATTCATTTGTTTTTGCATATATACACTGCTATTTCTTTTGGCATTACATCACAGTTAACTCTCCCTCCTAATATGAGGTACTTCAGATTCATGTATAAATGGACATTTAAATATATATATATATATATATATATATATATATATATAGAGAGAGAGAGAGAGAGAGAGAGAGAGAGAGAGAGAGTAATATATGAAGAAAAATTAGCATAGAGTAGAAATTTCAGAACAGGAAATAATTTTTTGAGATGTAAATATGTATCTTCAAGTTTGTCTTCTGGTAACCTTGATAACAAGGTGGCATCATGGCTATAATGGGATCACTCCTAAACTTTAGGGTCACAAAGGTGACCTGTGCAGTTCATCCAGCACCAGTCAGACTGCTATGTCAAAAGTATATTGGTAGAAATTTAAAAGCACTGATAACAAATAACAGATGCAGGTCAAGGGCCAGATATTAATGGACAATTTTAATTATAGGCACAAGAGTGTTTGTACAGTCGCTTCTGGAATTTTACAGCACACAAAACAAAGAAATTGGCCATGGGAAATCAAGGTACTGCCTACTCTTGTTCACAATGCCTGCCAATAACCACAAAGTTATCAAAAAAAAAATGTTGCACAGTGGACCATCAAAAAAAAAGCTAGACTGTGAAGCAGGGTGCCTGGACCTCTCAATTCCCTGTTGGGTGCCAAATGGGAAAAGAAACCATATGAGGGTTGATGGGGGATGAAGAAAAGACAAACAGACACACATAGAAAGAAAAAGGTGGGACCAGTTGAGTAGCCAAACTCTAGTGAAGAGTGACTGACCCATGTTTATTACATAGTTTCATCTTCAAAAGGTTATTCATAGGAAAGTTTCAGCAAAGCAGTCAAATCTGAAGGATGCGAGACTGACAAGACACTAGGTTCATCTTGTTATACTTCTCTATCCTGCAAGTTGGTGCTTGAACTCAAGGTCCCCACTGATAACTGGTGCATGCCTTTGCATGTAGCCTCCCTGGGCTGGTGTCACAAAAGTAACTGGACCATTTTGACCTGCACTTTTGCACAGGCAGTGCCCAGCACAAATAGAGCAATGAGAAAGTCTGAAAGACCATGACTCAAATTGCCACTCTCCACAGCTGGGAAAGACAATAGGTGACTTAATTTGCCTATTTTATATGTGTTGAATCAAACTCTATTTTTACCATCTATAGCTATTTCTTCTTTCTAATCTTAGTCTTTTCTTTCTCTTTGACAAAGTCTTGTGAACATCCCCCCGCCCCTGACCTTTAAATAATCTAAAAAATCTCCAGTTTGGAAAGGATCTGGGAAGGTCCATTGCACCTGTCTCCTAGGTAACAGTCTCTATACGTCTTTAGTTGTTTATATATTATGGGTCAGCCTGTGGGGAGGAAGAAACAAACCCTAGGCTTCACTTAGTCCAACCTCAACTCTATGTGTGAGTTTTACCAGTTTAATGGCTTCAATTTCTTCATCTGTAAAATGGATGTTAATTACCCTTTGTTGTTTTTATGAGAGTTAAGGGAGAGGGGGGAGACTATTCCCCACTTAATTGCTTTTACCATTCTCATTGTAAGCTAAAACTTTATCTTTTCAGCGATTTTCACTCATTTTATGTGTATCTCTGGAGTAAATATACACATAGGGATAAATAAGTAACTCCTTCAGTTTATTGAAGAGGCTTTTCTACTGCTTTACAAAGGAATCATGTAAAGTATTTTCTTCTCAATATCTTCAGCCAAATTTTTATGCTCTAAGACCATTAACCATTTTTGGGTTATTTTAGAAGGTTCATGAACATAGAAATAAATTCAAAATTGACTTTGATAAAATTAGGGTTAATCTTAGTGGTGACACAATAGTGGTCTTGTAAAAGTGTACTTGATTTACTTTACTTGTGTGTGATAATGGTGAAAATTACCAATATGGTATTCTCCTGAAAATTTTGCAAATATTGCTTATAGTATAATGATTCCTGTCCTTTATTCTGATCTATTGTCTTTAGAGACCTCATTTACATTGCAAAAATAGCCATATAAAATCTATTATAATGTATAATATTTTAAAATTATAGACAATTACAGTTATCATATGTTATCATATTCCTTCCTTAAAGAGCTGAAAGAGATGAAAAGTAGACTCCAAGTTTCATTATAAATCTGTGGTTTAGTAACTAGAAAAGAGATTATTCTCAGAAATGTGAAGAAAAATGTATAGCACAGTGTCAACCATGGGAACCAAAGGTTTGATTCAGAAGACATGGCCCTTTTTAGCACCTCTTTTTCCTTGAGTTAAACACTGCAGGAAAATATTCTTCCTGTACTATCTCACACACCTGTCAAATGTTGTCATTCTCATTCTAACTCAAACGTCTGACAGGCAATCTTCACAGGAATGGAGCAAAACTCCTAAGAACTGGTATGTTTATTTATAATTTTATACTCAATTGGATAACACATAGTTGTCATAACTGATTCAATGCATAATTTTTGATACAGTATTTACTTTTACCTATTGGCCATAAAAGAGCCCTGGGTATCAATTAGCATAGCATTCTGTATCCATCATTATGTACAGGTTTTACAACTCAGTTTCATATGGTACTTCTGTATTTTCAAATATGTACATATATATTATCTATATATCTGATTATATGTAGGTACACACACATACATACACACACATACATACACACACACATACACACTTCTTTTGGACATGCTTGAAACGGACACAGAAGGCAATGGGTTTTTGTTTTGTTTTGTTTTGTTTTTTGATATTGTAACTCATGTCAGAAAAAAATATGGTTATATTATTCCAATAAACATATTTTCCTATCTCCTTTCCTTTGCTCTTAGCACCACCCCTCCCTGTCTACAGTGTCCATATTTACCCCTTCCTTTGCCATCCAACGTTAAAGAGATGATTAAAATTAGTTACATAGTATGGGCTACATGAAAGGAGCAAATGTATACTTACTAGTATACATTAATCATGCAAGCAATTTTTACTACCACTTCTATAAAACAATTTCTATATGTCAGGATAATACAGAACAATTATGATCAATGTTTTAAGTAACACATAATGTGATATACACCGATTAATTTTCTAAATATTTTGTGACAAGTTGCACTCTTTTACTGAATTATGTCTTTATTGGAATGACCAATCTGACTTGCTAATAGATAAGTCCTATCAGTTTTACCTGATAAGCTTATAATATAAGATTAGTATTAAGCTGTCTTTGACACATATCTTCATTCATGGCTTATATGTATAAATAAACACACATACATGTATCTATATATAAATACATGTACAATTACCTAGTGGTTTTTCTTCATGTTTTTGATAGTTTTCATAATATAAGATAAATAACAAGTAACATTTAAATTAGTAGATGTTCTTTCTTCTGTGATTTGTACAAATATATAAAATAACTTATTGTTAATTTTACTTCATTCCAATAAAAAATGTTTATTTATACATCCTGTTCCAGGACATGTACTCACTCATGCAATACACGTTTCAAAAATTTGAATTAGTTGTTTATTAGTGAATAATAACTTAGAAATTGTACATACATATTATTGGAAATGAAAACATGCATATTCAATAGAATTGTTTTACAATTACAAGATGATGAATAATAGTGAATTTAAGGTGAAAATGTTTCAACCACTCTCTCAAAGCATAGTACATTACAGCCTGGGCTCTTCCAGCTGCTTATGTCCTCCTTGATTTACTCAGTGTATTCTTCACTTTAAAATGGGCCATGGTAGCAAATGGCTTATTTGTCAAAGAGTGTAATATTTAAAGGTATGTTTTTCAAAAAGCAGTTCTTCAAAATTCCCCAATGCCAAAACATTCCAAAAGAAATATGACAAATGTAGCTGTAAGCTAAAAAGCTCTAAATAGGAATTAAGATCAAAGTCACCTACAAAGATGTAAGTTTCAGGGTACACGAATTGCTGACTAAGGGTTTCTAGAGACTGCTATATTTTTATCCATATAATGTTCTTGGCACAGTCATAAATCAATCATTACCGTACCTTGACCTGTCCCCAAAATGAAATACTACTTTTTATGATGTGAAGTGCCAATGTCATATTTGAATGCCTAAACAGAGCAGAAAAAAAAATCACATGAAATAACTTCTTAAAGAAATTTAAATTCCAGGGTGAAATTTTACTGTTTTTGTTTTTGCTCTGCTTAATTTCCTGTATTACAAGTTATTTGTATGTATATGGAACCCCAAAGTGAATAATACCCATGTGTGACATTATAATAATATAGCAGATGAACAAAAAAATACTGAAAAATTAACTGACATTGCTTATCCTAAACAAATAACATTCCTATGCTACTTGCCCTTGTTATTCTCTATTTTAATGTATCTGATATTAAATTTATAATCCTTAGATCATAAATGTCTGTTTATACTCAAAGCAAACCATATCACTGGCTATGGTAGATGTTCTTTTAGCTAATAGATTTCTTCATGAATGATTTTTATCACCCATTCATCTTTAAAAAAGCTATTATGCTGTCATAATATTTTTTCATGGTTGTTCTTATATACCAGAAGAATGGTCAAAAACAAGCTGAAATGAAATACTTTTTGTGTTGCAAGTACTTTTAAGGAAAAACAACCAGGAGAATTTGACAGCTTTTTTATGCAAATTCATTTATAGTATGATATTAATCCATTAAATAATGAATAACACTTTGCTTTAGGCATTATAGTAAATGTGTTTATTTGAACAATTTCTAAAATATACTTTAATTCTGTCCAAAACCCAGTCATTTGTTACTGTTTTGGGGGAGTTTGTGTATGTGTGTTTCTGTGTGAATGTGTAAGTGTGTGCATGTGTTTAGTCTTAACTCACATCTTTTATAAGGCCTGCTCTTTCATGGAGAAGAACACCACATAATTGGTAACTCATAAAAATACATATTAGAAAAGTTTGTGTGTATACCAAATTAACAAAATATAATATATCAGGGTACTATTTTAACTAGTTCTCCCAGGGATTCAGTTTAACAACAAAGGCAGAAAAGACCCTGGTGCAAAAATAAATAAAGAAAGAAAGAGAGAAAGAAAATAAAGAAAATAAAAGCAGTTTTTTAAAAAAGTATATTATCTTTTTAAAACTGTAAACAGATAAATTGCAGTTGCATGTAATTATGGCTTTTGCTGAGGCTGTCTTGGAACTTGTGATCCTCCTGCCTCGGCCTTCTGAGCTGGGATTACAGGCATGCGCCAATACCCCTGGCCACAGTGGGGCATTTGAAATTTACCCTTCAAGCTATTTTGAAAAGTGCAATATAACATTATTTACTATATTCACCAGAGTGTGATCTCAAAACTTCTTTTTTTTTCTCAATGAGGCTATAATGCCTTTGACATTCATCTCCACATACCCATCATTCCCCATGCTCAGTAACCACCCTTTGTCCTCTGCACTTCTGTGAGTTCCATTGTTTTAGATTCCACCTTTAAGTCAGGGTGTATTTTTTTTGCCTGGTTCCCAAATAAAACATACAAATATCCTAGATTTTTTTTTTAAATTCAACATCACTTATGATTAGGAAAATAAAAATTAAAACCATTATTACATATAATCGGTCACCTATCAGAACAGCTGTTACCAAAAGACAAAAGGTAACAAGTGCTGGTGATAAAGTGACATGGTGAAGAAAACAAAATCTTTGCACACTGTTGACTGAAATGTGACTCAGTACACCTTCTTAGAACACCACATGGAGGTTCCTCAAAAAACCAAAAACAACAACAAAAAACATAGAATTACTGGGTGATACAACAATACCACTTTTAAGTATTAAAAGAAAATTGAAATCAATATGCCAAAGAATTCTGCTACATTCACTGCAGAGTTAATTCACAATAAACAAGTTATGAAAATCTTTGTTTCCATCATCAAATCTATGAATAAAAACATATACACATACACATGCACACATAGGAACACACACATACAATGGGATGCTATTCAGCCTTGAGAAGAAATTGGGTCATTTCTAACAAAATGAATAAAATATGACATCTATCTATCAAAGTGAGCCATGACCATCAGGATCAATATCAAACCTAAGATTAATACTGAAAATTGTCAGATCTCCCTCCATACCTTCTGAACCGTGATCTCTGGAAGTGAGGTTCTGCAGCCTCTGTTCTACAGTCTAATTTATTTCCTACAAAGTCATGGAACATGGGTCCAGGAGCAAGTGATTTTTTTTTTTTTTATGTAAGTTCTAACAGGAGAAATTGGTACAAGATTGGGGAAAACAGAGTATAAAAGGAGAAGTCTTGTTGGTGTATGTGTCCCTTGAGCAGTGTGTAGTGTCCTTTGTTATCCCTTTTGATTGACTTTAGTTTGAAGACTACTCTGCTTGTGTGAAATGAAGCTGCGGGAAGTACAATACACAGGACTTGAGGTATGAATGTCCAGAAATGGTGAAAGGGGTTCAGTGGGACCATGGTGCAGGATTGATTGGTATTCTGTGTTTAGAAGGTATAATGAACTTTGAAATTCTTAATGTTCTTTATTTCCTGATTCTTAATATTTAACAAATTATGTTCGAGTCTGAGGTTGGTTTTGCAATCATCAGTAGGAATAAAAATAACAGCAGCCTAAAGTACTTAAATAATACATAGGAAAATTATTTGTTATATATGACAGAAGAATGAATTACAATTCATATTACACATATACAGCACCATTTTTTCCTATCTCTGATTCTATGCAGAGTAAAGTCACACCATCATGTCTTCATACATGTACTTATGGTAGTGATGTCCATCTCTTTCCACCATCTTTCCTACCCCCATGGCCCCTCCTTTTCCTTCCTCCCCTTTGCCCTATCTAGAGTTCATCTAATCTTCCCATGACCCCCACCCCCAATTCCATTATGAATCAGCATCCATAAATCAGAGAAAACATTCAGCATTTGTTTTTGGGGGGGGATTGGCTAACCTCACTTAGCATTACATTCTCTTAACCATCCATTTACCTGCAAATGCATGATTTTATTCTATTTCAATGCTAAATAATATTATATTGTGTATTTATACCACATTTTCTTTATCCATTCATCTACTGAAGGGCATCTAGATTGGTGAATTGTGCTGTTATAAACATTGATGTGGCTGTGTCCCTGTAGTATGCTGTTTTTAAGTCCTTTGGGTATAGACCAGGGAGTAGGATAGCTGGGTCAAATGGTGGTCCCAGTTTTCTGAGGAATCTCCATACTGCTTTCCAGATTGGCTGCACCAATTTGCAGTCCCACCAGCAATGTATGAGTGTGCTTTTTTCCCCACATCCTCGCCAATACTTATTGTTGTTTCTATATTCAATAGCTGCCATTCTGAATGGAGTTAGATGAAATCTGAGAGTAGTTTAGATTTGCATTTCTCTAACTGCTAGAGATGTTGAACATTTTTAATATATTTGTTGATTGATTGTATATCATCTTCTCAGAAGTGTCTGTCTGTTCAGTTTCTTGTCTGTTCAGTTCCTTGGCCCATTTATTAATTTATTTTTGGTGTTAAGATTTTTGAGTTCTTTATATATCCTAGAGATTAGTGCTCTATCTGATGGGCAGATAGTAAAAATTTGCTCCCATTCTGTAGACTCTCTACATACCTCACTGATTGTTTCTTTTGCTGAAAAGAAGCTTTTTAGTTTAAATTAGTCCCATTTATTGATTCTTGACTTTAATTCTTTCTCTATAGGGGTCTTATTAAGGAAGTTGGTGCTGAAAGCCATAGCCAAGTAGGAATGACACATGGCATTTGGGGTTGAAAGGTGACCCTGCTCAGGGATTAGGGTGGCTCCAGGTTTAGGGTGGATCCTGCTGGGAATAGGGCGGCTCCAGGATTAGGGCGTATCCTGCTGCCTCAGGCGCCCACTCCTTTGGAGTTCCCATTGAGTTCTCCCAGGGTTCTGAGAGTATTGGTATGCAGTGGAGGGAGTGTCTTTTCCCAGAACGTGCGTGTAGAGTGCCAGTGAGAGTTGGGGAATAAAGAGTTGCTGTTTGAATCTACAAGGCAGTGTGGTGGCTCGGTTATTTTGTGCCCAGCCAGACTGCGGCAAGTTGGGGTCTAATCAACATGATGGAGATTTGGGCCTTCTTTTTCATTCTAAGCAGAGTGACTACTACAATAGCTTGTGCATGAAATGACTTAGCTGAAAGCATTAAGATAATTTTGTGCCAGGCACCATGGTATAATCCCAGCAATATGGGAGCCTGCCTGAGGCAAGAGGATCACAAGTTCAAAGCCAACTTCAGCAACTTAGAGAGGCCCTAGTAACTAGTGAAACTCTGTCTCTAAAAAAACAAAAAGTAAAATACAAAAAAAGGTGTGGGGAGGTTCTGAGAATGTGATTTGGTTCAGTTTTTAAGTGCCCCTGAGTTCAATCCCCAGTACCAAAAAAAGAAAAAAAAAAAAGAAAAGAAAACTTTGTGCACTTCAAACATTTTTCAATGCTTTATTTGTGTCTATTACCTTACTGTAACTTAAGGACATCACTGTGAATTAACTTGACATCATTTTCAAATATTAAAGAATGTGTTTTAAGTTCATTATTCATTGAAAACCATTCCTAATTTTCCATAATGTGGTCTGTATATATTTGTATCTATCAATAATGAATTGTAATTATATTTTATGGTAAATTACTAATGTTTTTAATCTGTTTTAACTCTAATTCTAGAGATTTTATATCTCTGTATATTTTTAACATTGACTCAAAGTTGGCATTTTTGAGGAAGCCACTGAAAATAACTCAAATAACTCAACATCACTGAACTGTTTTGTTCTTATTTTTTATAAAATGGTCTTTATTGTTGTCCACATGAAAGAACATCATGACTTATGAACAGTAAATAGAATGTTTCAGGAAAATAAATGCATTATTAGTTTCATCAAAGATAATACTTCTCCTTTAAGGATGGAAGAAAAATTGCATGTCTTGAAATCCCTATTATGTAGCTACAATTCTCTAGCTTTTATAGAAATATTAGATGTAGTTCTCTCTTATTTATAGATTACAAAATGCATTGTTTTCACATTTGCTAGAAATCATAACATTTTATGATACATGAAATATGTCAGTTTAGAAGGTATTTGATGGCTTTCAATACATTATATTATGATAGATAGGTTTTAAAATAATGCAAAACATAATAAAACAAAAGTCCCAGAGGAAAAACTTGTCATATTCTTGCTCTAACTCTTCTGCAAACTGAAAATCTAATACAGCTTATTTAATCAAAGTAAACAGTTTACTTGTCTCAATGTAACACAGTGAGAAAAGGATTCCATAAGATAGAGGCGAAAATGAAAAAGCATCACTTTAGTGTTTTAATTTAGTTTTAAATGTATATAACAATTTGTTATTACCTAACCTATATTAATATGATAGAATACTAATTGAAAAAACCTCAGATATGTTAATAATTCAAGTAGTCTAAAGTATTTTATATATTGAATCAAGTCAGAGCATAATTGGCCATTAACACTGCAGAACTAGACTTTAGAAATAGAAGCCAGCAGTGGTTTTCAAATCCAACATTCATATACATATATAGGCATCTATGGTGTCATTAGGCATTTTGTGGTCATAAAGACCCATTACAAGCACCAATTCAGGGTTTGTGTACAAAGTTATGTGACCACTTTGAAAATTGGCTTCCCTAGATACTATAATAAGCTGTATAACTCAGAGCAATGCTTTGAAGACTGAGAATGGAGAGATGCATGCTGAATAAATTCCATATATTATTTAGCATTTTTTATCACAGTGCATAAAGTCAGTGTGTCTAAAGCAAATGAACAGAACTCTAAAGCAATCTTTTAGGAATATAGAGCTATGGGCACTTATGTAGATTTTGTTATTCTTTAGTAGTTGAGTTCTGTTATTCTTCAGTATAAGTGGTAATGTATCTTAAGTTCTTCAAAATGAGGTTATAATATATTTTCTAACCAGAGAATATATAGCTAAATGAGGCCTTATTTTTCTGTGAGACAATTTTTCTTACTAAATTTATATGAATTAGGAAAGAAAAAATATATATACATATATTTGGGAGGGGCAGGAATTTGCTTCCTACCACTGAGCTATATTCCCAGCCCTTTTGTTTATTTGGAGACAGGTTCTTGCTATCTTGCCCAGGCTGAACCCTCCTGTTTCAGCCACTTGAGTCGGTAGGAATACAGATATGTATCATGAGGCTCAATTATAATTTCATATATAATACTAACTTTATTTTTAAATTTAGAAATGTTTATTTTTTTAAGTTTCATAATTCTTATAATTTAAAATGCCATAAAATCAAAATAGTCTTCACCTAATACTTCATCTTTTATGTGAAATCATTTTAGAGGATTTCTATCATTATGCATAAACTATTATTATGAAAATTAACTTACTTAAACCAATGGTGTTGATTTCTGTATTAGGAGTTTTGGCTATTCTTGGAGGCTACAACTCATCAAAATCCTCCTTTCTTTTAAGCTGTATTGCACAAGGAAAATGTTGGCTTACTTTTGTCTTCATTGGCTCTTTTAGCATTTGTAAAAGTGAATGTCTTTTATTACATATTATTATTTATCATTGCTGTTGACTCATCTTTCTCCCTACTCACTTCTGATGTACTAATTACCTTAAAAATAAATAGACAAGGCTCCTGACCTTAAGAATTTTGAGTGGCAAGGTAAGGAAACATACATATTGTTTAAATTTACTCTGTAATATTATGGATTACCTAGATGTGTCACATTGTACTTCCTACATTGGGGTGTCCAGAAGAATGTCAGTTCTGTTGCTTGTATGTGAGTTGTTCTTAGTAATTGAATGTGCTCTTAACTGAAATATGCTATCTGTCATCCTAGATTTGCCCACAGAATTGTTGGCTCACAATTTTTCAACTTTAGCTAATTGTAGAGCATTTATAGCAGGCCTTGGAGCAGGTTGTTGGATATAATGGAACCACTTTTTGGAAACACCTCTTCATCCTGAATCATCATATAGATACCTCCTCATTAAACATTAATCCTGCTATGATGTGACCAAAAAATTAATCTTAACTTCCCAAGCTGCTAAAATTTTTGGATATTTTGTTTGTTTTTAATCACTGAAGGAGAAACAGTTTTTACTGACCAGTATAAATATATATGTATATAAAGTTAGAACTCCTTTTATGGGCTTACTCTCATATTATATTATATTATATATAATATGTTCTATAATAAAGTGATTTTGGATAGGGAATTAATTAACCTTATGTGCTCCTTGTCTCTTCTTCATATCCAATTTTAGTCTCCATATATGCCATCTTTTTACTCACTATCTTGGAATTATATTAAAATTTAAAAATTTACATATCCAGACAGATTGTTATACCTCAAGTCATTGGACAATTTGATTGCATAATACTGCCATATATCTCTATCTGCATATTGTCCCATTTCCTGAATGATGTTAAAAAATCTCCATTTTATGAGACATAAAAACCCACACCTTTCATATGAGTTCAGAATATTAACTTGTCCTGTAATACTCTGGTGAGTCCAAAGCCATTACATATGCACTCCCTCATCCTCATCCAGAAAACATAGGAATTCCTGCCTACATCTCTGCCTATACTTTTCTCCATGTCTACCAGACATCAACTTCTGTGATAAGAGCCCTAAACTTAAGAAATGAATGAACCCCAGGAATTAATAAGTGGATGGCATATAATTAAAAAGCTTCTGCATGGCAAAGGAAATAATTAAAAGTATGAAAAGAGAGATGAAACAATGAAGAAAATCTTTCTCAGCTACTCTTTGATATGGAGTTAATGTCCAGAATATATAAAAAACTCAAAATCTTAACACCAAAAATAAATAAAATAAAATAAAATCCCAATAAGTAAACAGGTAAATGATCTAAATAGACAATTTTATAAAGAAGAAATGGCCAACAAATATATGAAAAAAATATTTAATATTCTTATCCAGCAGAAAAATGCAAATAAAAACTTCACTCTGATTTCATTTCACTCCAGTTAGAATGACCATCATCAAGCATACAAATGACAATATTCTCTGGCAAAAGATGGTAGGGATAAGGAGCCCTTACACATAAAAGACTGAGAACAGAGCAGCCACATGACCCAACTATCCTTGGTAATTATCCAATAGTGCTAAAATAAACATACATTAGTGATAAATGAATACCAGTGTTTATAGTGGAGCTATTCACAATAGCCAAGATATGCAACCAGCCTGAGTGCCCATCAGCAGACAAATGTATAAGGAAAATGGGTAAGACATGTATATACATACTGGAGTTTTATTCAGCCAAAAAGAAAAATGAAGTCATGGCACTTGCAGGAAAATGGACAGAACATGAGAACATTATCCTAAATAAAAGCCATTTTCAGAAAGTCCAATGTAAAATATTTTCTCACATATGTGAAAGGTAGAGAAAGGGATGGAGAAATGAAATTATAAAGGGATTTAATGAAAATAGAAGGCAGAATAATAGAGAAGAGTTAGAGAATGCACACGAAGGTTTGAAGAAAGTGAATGGGGGAGTTCTGGGTAACAAAACCTACCAAATTATGCTATGTCCACATATGAACATAGTACAATGAATCAAATATATGATAATAATTCGATAACTGCAATATATTAACTACATATAGTGAATATAATGAATTAATTATAATTCAATATAATGAATTATTATGCAATAACTGAAATAATAATAATAATAATGATGATGATGATGGAAGGGAGTGCAGTATAGTGGAACAAGAGAATAAGGAGGAAAGAGGGTAGAGAAAAAAAGAAAGGTACTGGGTTAGAGAGGATTGATCTAGTTATTTGCATGTACAAACATGACATAATGTATATTTACATGTAATTATAATACACCAATAGAAAAAAATATGGCCAGTTTTTTTTTTTCCAATTTTGCTTATTTTCTGCTCTGAAGTTTATTTCCTTTATGTTTTTAGGAAACTGTTTACCTCTAAAGTTAGAACTCCTTTTATGGGCTTACTCTCATTTGCATGTAAAACAATCAAGCTTATTACTTTTTAATTTAATCCATCTCAATATAGACACCTATTTTAGGCATAATCCCTGCCAAGTCTCTTCCTGCTCATTTAATGTGTTATCTGTTACTATGACTCGAAACTTCCTCTCAGAAAATTAGTAATAATTATTTTATATCATATTCATATTATAATAGCTTTATGCCATAAGCAGAATGTCTTGATAATTGAACACTTAGAATGGAATCCACCAATTCTAAACCCACCTTGTTATTATTCTCTTTTTCTTTACTTCTTTTCTGATCTCCTTTGAAGATTGTTCTTCAATTTCTTTAAAGAATTAGAAATCCTCAGGATTCTCTCTGAAGTCCTCTGTTCTTTGGATTCTACAACTGCTCCCTGGGATAACAAATTTTTCAGAAGGCTATTTTCCATTATTTTGTTCTGATATCACTAACGTTTTTATTCATTTTCCATATATCTTATGTAAAACCTAAAGTCTCAACTCAAAAATATGTGCTATCTAACAATAAATAACATATACTTTCTTCTCAATTGTTTTTCCAGTATGAAAAACACAATCCATTTTTAGAAGATGTTTGTAGAATAAATAAATACTCAAGCATATAAGTACCTATTAAACATATTCTACTCAAAGTTTATATTAATAAAATTCTAATTCATTAAATGCTAATGTCTTGTGTTTACAGAATCCATCATAAATGTAATGACATAATATTATGGTTTAGATATTAGGTGTCATCCAAAAGTTCAGGTGTGAGACTATGCAAGATAATATGCTGGTGAAATCATTGGGCTAAGAGAGCTTTAACCCAATCAGTAAATTCATCCCCTGATAGGAATAAACCAGGTGGTAAATGAAGGAAAGTAGTGTGTGGCTGGAGAAGGTGGGTCATTCGACTCATACATTTGGGGTATACATTTTGTCCCGGTAGAATGGAGTCTTTCTCTGATTTCTGGTGCCATATTCCCATTCGCTTTCCTTCACCACATTCTTACACCATGATGTTCTGCCTCACCTCAGGTCTTAAGAAATGGAGCTGGTCACCCATGGACTGAGACCTCTAAAACTATGAATGCTAAAATAAACTTTTCCTCATCTAAATATGTGCTTATCAGGTCTTTCTGTCACATCAGTGAAAAAGCTGACTCAAACACATGGCCAACCAAATGGATTCCTTCAGATAAGAATCTAGTGGCAGTGTTAACTGTAATCCTTCCTTCATCATGCATTCAATCAATATCCAAGTCATGTTAAGTCTCCTCAAAATTTTCAGATCTTTTATTTCTCCTATACGTATCACATCCACCACAGGTCATTCTGTTTCAGTGGACTAGACTACTACTGAGGATATAAAATATTCTCTTCTTTAATTGTTCCCCTATCACACATAATTAAATGATTCTGGAGATAAATAATATATAAATTGAGTTTAAATAAATATAAATTGAGTATACTTATTTTTTTCCTCTTTTACCACTTTTTATGAAAATATTCAAACATACAAAAAAAAGATCTTGGTGGTTGCTATTATATTATATATGGAAGAAAAAATTAAGTGGGATACAGTAGAGCTCAGCTGTAATCCCAGCAGTTTGAGAGGCTGAGGCAAGAACATTGCAAGTTCAAAGCCAGCATCCATAACATAGTGAGGCCCTAAGTAATAGCAAGACCCTAAATATCCTAAAACAATAATTGGGGAAGCTTTCTCTTAGTGCCCAAATTGGCCCTATGTTATCTCTGCCAGATAATTATTTGTCATCTGCTTAAACACCAGGAGAGGTATCCAGTGCCCATGGAGGAATACAAACGTTTCAAAACTTTTCCATATAGGAAGGCCTAATCTTCCTCCTATGAAGTTGTGACTTTGACCTCCCATGTGTCTCTTTCCTTCATAAGAAATTCCTTTACATTCAAAGCCAATTTTCAATTCCAAAATCCTACACTAGGAAACAAACAATATAAATGTACATGCCCACAGTCTTGAGAACATAAGAAAAAGAAGAACAAATGACAAGTTACAATGCCCACTTTGAACTTACCACTAAAACTGTCCTGAGGTCCAACAATAACAATGAAATTGTCCAGTGAAGAAACAACGGAATGAGCAGTAATCAGCATTCTCAATCATGCTTTAACCTGTAAAAATATTTTAAAATAGGTCTCACAAATGGAGCCTCTTAAGACAAATTTACTTAAAAAAACCACAGGAATCTTTGACATTTTGTTAATATAAGCAAAAGAAGGCTCAGGTAGATCAGTGAGACTGAAGAACTTCTGAAAATAAAACCTTCTCTAAGGAACTCTCCCCCTGACATAAATAGGGAACAGTCTGCAAGACAGTCAGGACTGATACTAATCAACAATGCAAAATAATATGCACTCGTTCCTCAGGACAGGGTTTTCATAATAAGACAGCACTAAATCATTAAATTATATGAATACGTCAGTGTGCACTAAATACTTAAATTATAAGCACACTTAAGTGCCTTTGGTAACTCAGAGCAAAATCAATCCTATATATAATAAAAAGTGGAAATGGTTTAAACTAACAGTAAGAAAAACATTTTGGAAGATAAGAATCTTTGTGATTTTATTGTATTTATTTTTTTAGTATTCATCACAGCCTTGCCTATGGATATTTATACAGTCTGTTGAATCTCATTCAAGGTCATGCTCTT
Source organism: Marmota monax (assembly GCF_021218885.2). Lineage (NCBI taxonomy): Eukaryota > Metazoa > Chordata > Mammalia > Rodentia > Sciuridae > Marmota > Marmota monax. The sequence continues at coordinate 186,888 of NW_026693687.1, forward strand.
AGCTCCCCTAGGATCAATTTACTTCAAAATAAAATTCAAAGATGATCACAAAATATATTAAAATACATATCAGGATATAAGTTGAATTTTTCTGACCTACAATTCAGAGTATGATACACTAAATTTACAATGCATTTGTTTTTTGTAGTCTTAGAGTATTAATTTTATTGATTTAAAAATATTTATATAGAATGCATTGTTCAAGTACCAGATGCATACTTAAAGATTCCTTGTATAACAAATGCAAAATATCCCATAACATAGCAAAATATTTTAAAGCACATTCTTAAAAAATAAGCTTATATACAAATTTAATAGATTTACATTTCTGGGGAATTTTCTGGTTTTGAGTTCAGCTTCTAATCACATAATATATTTATGTCCTTGGAAGTTACCTTTTATTTAATCATATTCACTAAATCTGATCTAATATTTCATTTCTTTCTACTTTAAATTCCTATAAATAAATATAACTTCTTCATAATATGATAAAATCTAAGGTGATTATGTTTAAAATATTGCATATTTTGAAATGAATTTTTTTATTGTTCTTGTTACAAATAAATGATAAAATTATGGTGATGAATATACTATCTACTCTTACTTGATTAATACACATTGTATATATGTAATGAAATATCATATTGTAACTCATAAATATGAAGAATTATTATAAGGCATTAAAAACAAGAATATGAAAAATAGATGTATTTATCACACAATAAGATCATAGATTAGTAAGAAACTTCATCAAAAATATTATTGCAAATGAAATGAGATTTCATTGTCTTATCTTCTACCACTTCACCACTTCATCTCATTATGATAATTCTTCATTTCTAATTTCTATACTATGTCAACACAAAATTATGTCACTGAAGGAACCTTTGTGGTTTAGTGTGTTCTACACATTATTTTGATTCATCAATTGAAATAAATAGGCCAATAGGTTGTTTCTAATGTTTTTATATTAGTCAATCTAGATTTTATTGTAAATTGATTCCAGCAATATCTTGACATTAAAGACTTCATGGTCATGTAAGTTTGAGGAATTTTACATTTTATCTCCATCATGAAAATTCATTTTTCATTCTACTACATTGTATCAGAGACTTTTGTTCTAAAGCCTTTTATTGTTAAAATTTGTTTAATCCAATGTTTTCTTAATTTGTTTGTAGTGGAAAATACTAAAGACTTAAGTTCTCTTAATGATTTTCTGAAAGCAAGTTGAGAAATTCCTCCACAAAATAATTAACAAAAATGTATATTTTATCTCTGTTTCCAGTACTATAGTAAGTATCAAATAATTTTTTCCAAGTTTTCAATCATCTATGGTTACATATATCATCTATAATGCATGGTATATCCTGTAGAATGCTCAATGTTCTGATAAGAATAATGTTTATTTTGTAGCAACTAGATGAAATGTTCTGTGAGGTATATTTAGCTTATATCATAGTTTAACTCTGATGTTTCTTTATGGGTTTCTCTAGGGATAATCTTTCCATTGATGAGAATGAAATGTTACAGTCCTTGACTTTGTGGTTTTGGAGCCTATCTCTAATTTTAGATTTAATATTTTTGTTATATTTATTTTATTATCCCAGTGTTGAGTGCAAATATATTTATAACTGTATATCTTCTCTGTGAGTTGATCATTTTATCATTGTGAGTTTTTCTATTTTTAAAGTTTTTGTCTTAAAATCTGTTATATTTGATATGAGTATTGCAACTCCTCACCTTTTTGTTCATTTACACAGAATATATTTTTTTGATTCTCAATCTATTTGTATTTAAACCAGTGAGGTGATTTTCTTTTACTCAGCATATAGGTGGATCTTCTTATTTTTTTAAATCCCTTAAATCCATCTAACTCTTTTTTTTTTTTTGAGAGAGAGAGAGAGAGAGAGAGAGAGAGAGAGAGAATTTTTTAATCATTTTTTTTTTTTTTTTTAGTTTTCTGCGGACACAACATTTTTATTTGTATGTGGTGCTGAGGGTTGAACCCAGCACCGCGCACATGCCAGACCAGCACGCAACAGCTCCAGCCACATCCCCAGCCCTCCATCTAACTCTTAATTGGTTAATTTATTCATATTACATTTAAATCTTCTCTATTCCCATTATTTTATTAATTTATTTCTGGTTGCTTTATATAATCTTCTTTCTCCTATTGTTAATGTTCATGGTTTGGCATTTTTCTGTAGTGGTAAGGCTCATTTTTGTACCTACTCTTTTTTTTTTGTCTGTTTGTTTTCATCATGGTAGTTATTGTCCTTTTGCTTAACAGAGTATTGTAGTTCATTTCTTGTATGGCTGGACAATGGTGATTAATTCCCCCAGTTTTTATTTGTCTGGGAAAGACTTTATTTCTTCTTCATTTATGAAGCATGGTTGTTATGTTTGGGTATGAGGTGTTCCCCAAAAGCTCACCATTAGATTATGAAAGCTATAACCTTATCAGTAAATTAATCCATTTAATAAATTAATAATTTGAAAGGTTTACTGTACTGGGTGATGACTGCAGTCAGATATGGTGTGGTGGAAAGACGTAGGCCACTGGGGATTTTGCTCTTGGGGAATATATTTCAACCATGGCACCTAACTCTTCCTCTGCTTCCTAGCTGTCTTGAGCTGAGCAACTTTTGCCATGCCTTCTGCCATGATGTTCTGCCTCACTTAGGGCCCAGAGTAATGGAATCAGTCATCATGGATTGAACTTCAGAAACCATGAGCCAAAACTCTTCCTCTGATAAGTTCTTCATCATCTCCCCAATGAAGGTAGTTGGGAAAGGTGGAGGAGGTTTTTTTTTTTTTTTCCTCAGAATATTAGTAGATTTTAAGATAATCTTGTACTTAAGGCAAAAGTAAGTTGGCTGGAGAAGTGGAGTAAGTCCACAGGACAAAAATAAGGGTCCACATGAACCATAGTGGATTTAATCCATCTTCTTTATTTTTTAAACTATTGCTCTTAAAAACTTTGGTACAGGACATGTCCATATCACTTTTAAGGACAGGTTCTTCTATCATAGGCTACTGTGCCACTCTGTTTCTGCTTTACTCATAAGACAGTGATAACATTTTTTTATGTGGAAGGAAAAAAATTATACATACATAGAAATTCTTATGAAGTGAGTTATTTACAGAATTCTACCATACTTTTGAACATTGTGTAGGAGAATGCCTGTTTCTATTACCTTAATGAACATGTATTTTTTATGGTAGGTTGATATAAATTTAAAAGTTTCTGGTTTTAAAATTTAACTTCACAGTCAAGTTTATTTGCTCATCATTCACAGCGTGAATCAGGTACTGCCAAATTGTCAAAAATCTCTCAGCCATGCCAGAAAGTAGTGAAAATAAATACTAATGTAAATATATCTCTGAAATTTTTAAGATTTATATATTTATGTATAAATTTTTGTATTCACTGTATTAAAGAGGTCATTAATACAGAAATAAAACTTTCTTTAATCTTTAGATTGTATAATCTTCATTTAATTTTGGTAAAAATGGATTTGATGTCAGAGAACTCAACATTTTCTCAAGTGTTACAGTAAGCTCTAATAATCTCACAAAGTCACTTATGTAGCATTATCAGATTAAATAGAGTGGAGAATTAAATTTTAATTTCAAATAATTAATGATATATATAATAATATGTATACATATATATGCAAACATATGCATATATGTGTGTATATGTATATATATATGTATATGTGTGTATATATATATATGTGTGTGTATATATATATATATATATATATATATATATAATTGTAAGTATGTCCCAGATACTTAGTTATTGTAAAAAATGATATTTTTTAGTTGAAATTCAAATTGAACTTAAGTGTCCCATATTTTTATTTTGCTATATTTTCAACATTAGACTAAAAGACATACAATATTGAGTATATATATATATATATATATATATATATATATATAATTTATAATTAGAAATCTATGAATAAACTCACAGAGTAAATTAGTCTTTTTTTAATGTGACCTATTGATGTACTCACTAGGTTCTATATAACAAATACCATATGCTTAGACACATACCCTGTACACACACCTGGATATGGCAAAACTTTTTTACTCTAAACTTTAATTCTGTGTGACCATAAACACCTTCTTGATATATGATAAGCCAGAGATGTATGCATGTGTGTGTATGTTTGTGTGTGTGTGCATTTATACCTGTGTGTATATTTGTATATAATTGGTAGGGAGGTAAAGAGAGAGGATGTTAGTCAATATCCCTTCAGGTAGCACTTAATGACTAATATGCAAGGAGTTAGGGAGTCAGTGTTTCCGCATCTTTGCTGTAGTTTCCGATAGTGGTCATTGTACTCTCTCCTGTGTCTTCTTTTCTTTTCCTTAATGATTCTCTAATCCTATTATTTTAGTAGGGTAATAGTGTATGGAATCTCAAGATCAAATAAACTGCTTGCACTCAAATCCTCATTTTAGTGTTTGTTTGCAGCAAACCTAAATCAGATTTTACAAATTAAAATACCCTTATTGTGGTTGGTTATGAACCCTACTGAAGAGTCTTTCCAGAATAATATCACACCTGTGATACTTGTGAAGGATTTTGGTTCGGATGCTGAGTGATAGATTTTTCTAAATAAGAACTAACTATATTTGGGTATCAGATACCAAAGAACATAATATATACCACCTTCCTCCACACCAGGATTTACGGTCACTGCTCTAAGACCTACTGTTGTTAGGGTAAAAGAGTCCTTGTTTATGTTTCTGTTGACTCAGATTACATGTGAAATATTTTAAAATATTTCATCATAAAAAAACACTTGTCTCAAAAACAAAATTCCAGTTCTGACTCCGACACATGTTGTAAAATCTTGTGCAAATGTATCAGCTCTTTAAAACTCTGCTTCCTCATTTGTAAAATTTATACAGTATTCATTTAGAGTGACTCCCTAAGTTGCTATTTTAAATATCTTTATTCTACATATTTTACTTTATATTATAACTGTAACAGGGTGGATTTCATTGAAAACAGTGATTACTTATCTTCTTTTCAGAGTTTTTCATCCCAAAGATATTTTACCTTAATTAGAGATCAAATTGTAGGATTAATTTCTATTTTGTTGAATATGCTTTCTGTTTCAAATTGTTCCTTAATCTTGCCACCTTTCTTTCTATGAAAACCCTGACCTTGAATTTTATATTTGAATGAATTATATATGTTACTTACATATACATAGATGATTTTATGTGTATATATTTGTGTAAAGAATGAATTCAAATATTATTAGAGTATGTAATACTATCAACAGTGTCTTGTATTAAGGAAAATCATCTATTATAATAAGACTTACTGACTTACCTTACATTATTGTGTTCTGATACATCTATTTGTATCTAATCCTTCAGTATGATATTTTAATTCTTATTAATAATGATTTACGCTCATGCAGATATTGTAGGAGAGACAAACTTCTATCTCTTATGGGATTTGGTCTAAACCAGAGAATTAAAATGGTGTAAGAAAGATTAACAGGAGAAACGTGCACATAAATTTATTAAATTTGCATTTGGAGTACTTGAAAGCCTTCATAAGGAAATAAAGATCCAAAGAGGTGGTAAAATCTGAATTCTTTTACTTTTAGTTGAAGAAACAAACACAATGTGAAAAAAGTAACGGAATTATGAGGGCAGGCAAGATGGACAGAAAAACGATTTTGTCAAAAACTGCCTGGACAGAATTGTAGTTTCAGCTTCCCATCTTTACTGATGACAATCTTACTTTTCTTCTGGTAGAAGGAGGATATAAGGGGATTCTATCTCCATTTAGAAAGAATACTGTTGGGAAGAGTCAAATGTCCTGACCCAACCAGTTGCTTTGGATTTTAAAATACATTTTAGTCAAAACAATCTTTATGCCAAATAGTATGTTTATGCATAGCATAATCTGTCATCCTTCAATATGAAAAGAGTCAGCTGCTTTATTGATTCTTTTCCTTAAGACCAAAGAAAACATTATGTGCTACCATATGCTTCTTACATTTAATAATTTTTAACAAGTATCCCAGGAAATATCATATGTTCTTTTAGTTTAGAAATTATTTTGGAAGATGATTAACCTTCATTGTCAAATTCTTTGCCAGATGTGTATCATTTGAATTATCAGCATCAAGGGAGTTCTAGGTACTGTGCTTACTTATTATGGAAGAAGTTTGAAAAATCAGGTTACATGTGAAAGATTTAAAAAATATTTCTATTTTACAATTCATTATAGAAATTGTAATTTAGGTATTTTAACTTAAATCTGCCAAAGATAGGCTTGTGTAGTATTTCACAGTTACTAAAAGAAAACAACTACACCTTTGTTTACATTTACTGAAAAGAATTGGATTTTTTTTTTAGAGAGAGAGAGAGAGAGAGAGAGAGAGAGAGTTTTTTTAATATTTATTTTTTAGTTTTTGGTGGACACAACAACTGTATTTTTATGTGGTGCTGAGGATCAAACCCAGCACCCTGCACGTGCCAGGCAAGTGCATTACAGCTTGAGCCACATCCCCAGCCCCAAGAACTGGAATCTTTCAGAAGAAGAAATAATTTAATAAAATTGAGAGTATTTACTAACTATATAATGTTGAAATTAAAAATATCATGGGAAATCAGAATCTTTTGATTCTAATATCCTTTGGCTATCTTCTTAATAGTGTCATGTCCCTTCAGTCAAATGGATTATTAAACATTTCAGTTATTGAGAATTATAAACTATTTTGTTCCACAAGTGTGGGAAGGTTGGATTGATTACTCAGGGATATGAATTACATCAATTTACAGCTTTAAAGTAAGGATCAAGTCTGTGTGTTCCCTCTCTATTATCATCCTAGTTGTGTGAGTAAAATAGAATTAGCGGAAGATTTCATAAAGTGCTTTGGATATAAATTCTAGCAAAGTCTAAGTATCAAGAGAGATTCATGTTTGTCTCAGTAGTTAAATACACAGAACTTTAGGAATTATGTTCTGAGGTTCCTTGACTTATGATGAGGTTTCTCCTGTTAAATCCATTGTAAATTCAAAACACGGTACATTGAAAATCCACTTAATACACTTACCCTGACAAACATTATAGTTTATAAACATAGTATACTGTATTGTTCATTTACATGTGTGATCCCACAGCTGACTGGGAGCTGTGGTTTATAGATTCTCCTCACCATCAGAAGAGACTATTTTAATTAGCATTCGTAGCCTGGAAAGAGATCATATAACTTCAAAATGTAATTTTAACTGAATGCATGTCACTTCTGCATCATCATAAAAATAGCAAGTTGAACCATTGTACATTGGGAACCATCTGTACTTATATTATGTTTTTAAATTATCATTATTCAGAAAACTGCTTAATGGAGCAGAATGGCCCTTCAATCAGCATATGAAAAACTTAGATTCATTTACCTCATATTTTCATATTAATTAGATGAACCTTGTAATTTTATAGTGTCCTGCCTACATCACAAAGTGGTTGTGCATGTAAAAGTCTTAAATAGTATGTGTTGTGTTACGGTTTAGATATGAGGTATCCCCCCAAACCTCATGTGACACAATGCAAGAATATTCAGAGGTTAAATGATTAAATTATGAGAGCTGTAACCTAAATGGTGGATCAATTTACTTAAATGGATTAACTGGGGGATAAATATAGGCAAGTAGGGTGTGGATGGAGAAAAAAGGCCACTGGGGGCCTGACTTTGTGAGTTATCCTTTGTCCCTGGTGAGAAGAGCTCGCTTTCTGCTTCCTGCATGTCAAGTCCTGTGAGCTGCTTTCTTCCATCTGGCCCCTTCCATATGATGTCTGCCTAACTTTGGGCCTAGATCCACGGGGTCAGCCAGCCTCTTAAACCATGAGCCAAAATAAACTTTTCCTCCTCCAAGTTGTTCTTGCCAAGTATTTTGGTCACAGAGATGAAAAGCTGATGAAAGAGCTTGAAAATCCACTGGAAAATTGAATTATGTATTTATGTTTACACTAATTAAGCTTCTTATAAAATTTCTTTGAAACCTTGTATTTGATCTAAATAGATGCTGAGACAATTAAAAACTACACTTGCATTACATTGTTTAAATTATCAAATTTCTTATTCATTTCAGAATAGGTTTAGCCACTTGGGTTATCCAAAAGCAAATAGGAATTTCACAGCTCCACACATTTTGCTGTACATATAAATTATCCAGCTCATTGTGTTTAACTAAAGAAGAGTAAAACAGATATTACTGATTATTTTATAATTAAACAGAAGATAAGAACAAGAATTGGAAGTGGTTTGATGCAGCACATATACCTAAGCTCATTAATTCTAAAAACACAAACTCAGTTTGCCAACTGGATATTTCCAAGTATGGGTGAGTATAGAAAATGCAATGCTAGTCAGAAGAAGAGGAATAGGTGTTTGTCAAAACAGTTTCTGCAAATGTAGGACATCACCAAATTTGGAGTATTAAAAGTCACAATATGAACACTGAAAAAAGCACCAAAATGTAGTTAGGAGAATAGTGTCACAGAGTAGATTTTTTGACAATATGGGTATTAAATAATTACCTCGACCAAGAAAGTGGAAGAAGAATGGAAAATAATTTATATTCTAATGCATACAAAAAAAATGAATACTTGAAACATGGAGCAGACAAGGGAAACCAGAATTTTATTGTATCTTCTACATTATTATTAATGGGAGAATTGTGGGCAGCAACAAATGATTCTAAAGGTTAAAAAACTTAAAACATACCCTCAGACAGGTTGATGCATTAGACACTATTATGAGACTGTAATATGGAATCATAATGAATTTTTATAAGATTTCACTCCTGGTTTTGGCCATAACACAGGATTTAACCCTGGCTACACCCTGTAGCTATAACATTAATCATGTTCTAAGCTATGTGCTTGAAAGAGTGATAAAACCCATATTTCTTTTCAACTCTGCAAGAGGAGTTTGTTAATATCTTCTATGTATTTGATCTAATGAAGGGCTGGTAGAATAACCTTTAGCTTTAAATCACTTTAATGAGTCCTGCTTTCTAATTACCAAGGGAAAACATGCAGACATAGTCATAGTCTAGGATGCTCTATGGATTATTAAGTTTGCAATAGACTGTCAATTATATTAATAATCTGTATTGGTATGCCAGAGAGAAATAAGCTCTCTAAAATCCTACCTAATGTATTATTTTTATATTATCATCATCTTCATCATCACCATCATTATGAACCTTGCTCTTTGCATATGTCAAGCTTCATTCTTTGAGTTAATCATGTGAATAATGCTTGTTATTTAATTGCTCTTAAGTGTAGCAATTCATAGTATGAGAGTCTATTTCCTGATGATTTGTAATTCCCCACACCATCACATTTTAAGAAATCTCCTGAAAAATGTCACACATAATCCTATCATGTATCTATTTAAAATTGAAATTAAATAAGTGTCTCATTAACAATTTTATATGTCTCATATGACCAGGAAAAGCTGTGACCCACAGTGACTCTTTTTTTTTTTTTTTGATTTTTTAAATATGTTTTACTTAGTTACACGTGACAGTACAATAGTCTTGACATATAATACATTTGAATCAGATGGGATATAAATTCTCATTTCTCTGAGTGTACAGTTTGCAGAATCATACTGGTCATGCAGTCACGAATATACACACAGTAATAATAATGTCTGTTTCATTCTACTATCCTTCCTATTTCCCCAACCCCTCCCCTCCCATCCAACCACTTCTCTCTACCTAAATCTAGGGTAACACTATTCTTTTTTTTTCCCTCACATCTTCATACATGTATTTTGTATAACAATGAGGGTCTCCTTCCACCATCCATGCAATTTCCTTTCTCCCTCCCTTTCCCTCTCACCCCTCTTCCCTATGTAGAAGTAATATTCTTCCCATGTGCTTCCTCTCTTCCCCATTTTGAGTCACACCCTCCCCCTTATATCAGAGTAGACATTCTGGATTTGTTTTTTGGGGATTAGCTAACTTCACTTAGCATAATCTGCTCTAATGCCATCCATTTCCCTGCTAATGCCATGATCTTATTATTTTTTAGTGCTAAGTAATATTTCATTGTGTATATAAGCCACATGTTTTAATCCATTCATCCATTGAAGAACATCTAGGTTGGCTCCACAGTCTAGCTGTTGTGAATTATGCTGCTATAAACATTGATGTGGCTGAGTCTCTGTAGTATGCTGTTGTTATGTCCTTTGGGTATAGTCTAAGAGGAATAGCAGGGTCAAATGGTGGTTCCATTCCCAGCTTTCCAAGGAATCTCCATACTGCTTTCCAAATTGGCTGCACCAATTTGAAGTCCCACCAGCATTGTATGAGTGTACCTTTTCCCCCCCATCCTCACCAGAACTTGTTGTTGTTTGTCTTCATCATGGCTGCCATTCTTACTGGAGTGAGATGATATCTTAGAGTAGTTTTTATTTGCATTTCTCTGATTGCTAGAGATGATGAGAATTTTTTTTTGGTATATTTGTTAACTGATTGTACATCCTCTTCTGAGAAGTGTCTGTTCAGGTCCTTGGCCCATTTATTGATTGAGTTTTTTTTTTGTGTGTGTGTGTATAGCTTTTTAAGTTCTTTGTATACTCTAGAGATTAGAGCTGTATCTGATGTGTGAGGGGTAAAAATTTGTTCCCAGGATGTAAGCTCCCTATTTATCTCACATATTATTTCTCTTGATGAGAAAAATCTTTTTAGTTTGAATTCATCCCATTTGTTGATTCTTGGTTTTAATTCTTGTGCTATACATATCTTATTAATGAAATGTGGCCTAACCCCATGTGATGGAGATTAGGGCCTACTTTTTCTTCTATTAGATGCAGAGTCTGTGGTTTGATTCCTAGATCCTTGATCCATTTTGAGTTAATTTTTGTGCATGGTGAGAGATAGGGATTCAATTTCGTTTTGTTGCATATGGATTTCCAGTTTTCCCAGCACCATTTGTTGAAGATGCTATCCTTTCTCCAGTGCATGCTTTTAGCACCTTTGTCTAATATGAGGTAGTTTTAGTTTTGTGGGTTAGTCTCTGTGTCCTCTATCCTGTACCATTGGTCTACCAGCCTATTTTGGTGCCAGTACCATGCTGTTTTTACTACTATTGCTCTGTAGTATAGTTTAAGGTCTGGTATAGCGATACCACCTGTTTCACTCTTCCTGCTTAGAAATGCTTTAGCTATTCTGGGTCTCATATTTTTCCAGATGAATTTCATAATTGCCTTTTCTATTTCTGTGAGGAATGCCATTGGGATTTTGATCGGAATTGCATTGAATCTGTTTAGTGCTCTTGGTAATGTGGTCATTTTAATATATTAATTCTGCCTATCCCTGAGCAAGGTAGATCTTTCCATCTTCTAAGGTCTTCTTCTATTTCTCTCTTTAGGGTTCTATAGTCTTCATTTTATAGATCTTTCACATCTTTTGTTGATTCCCAAGTATTTTGAGGATATTGTGAATGGGGTAGTTTTCTGCTGCAGTTTGCCTGGGCACAAATAACAAGCCACTGAAGCAGGAACAAACTTCATTTCTGAACTCCACCAGCATGTTCCACACACTCCCGGGAACTCCTCCTGAACGCCACGTGGCTTATCCAGGAACCAGCAGCTGGAAATATCCTCTGGAAATCCTTCCTCCTGCACTTCCCCAACCAATGGGAACTCTCCGGGAATCCTCGGGAATCCCCACGAGAACTCCAAAGTAGCATGAGAACTGCAAAGTAGCCGCTGAGGTGGATAGTAATGCTTCGCCTGTCAATCAATACTATTGGCAAAATGCCAGGGGATATTCCAACTCAGCTGTGGCTCTCAGCAGTTTTCTTCATTTCCTTTTCAGAGGATTTATCACTGATAAACAGGAATGCCTTTGATTTATGGGCATTGATTTTATGTTCTGCCACTTTGCTCAATTCATTTACTAGTTCTAGAAGATTCTTGGTAGAGTTTTTTGGTTCTTTAAGGTATAGAATCATATCATCAGCAAATATTGCTAGTTTAAATTCTTTTTTCCCTATAGTTATTCCTTTAATTTCTTTCATCTTTCTAACTGCTCTGGCCAGTGTTTCAAGATCTATGTTGAATAGAAGTAGTGAGAGAGGACATCCCTGTCTTGTTCCAGATTTTAGAGGGAATGCCTTCAGTTTTTCTCAGTTTAGAATGATGCTGGCCTGAGGCTTAGCATAGATAGCTTTTACAATGTTGAGGCAAATACCTGTTATCCCTAGTTTTTCCAGTTACAGAAATCAGTCATTATTAATAATTATACACAGCTTAACTTAATTATCATCATCTTAATGGATCAATTAGGACTAACATTAACAAATAACATCAATTCAAATGTGCCCACTATTATGGCTAGACAAGGTTTTAGGAAAGGAAAAGGATTAGGAGAACAAGGACAAGGTATAGTGGCACCAATACAAATAGATCAAGGAACAGACAGACATGAATTTGGTTTTCAGGAGGGGTCACTGAGACAATAAAAATTACATGGAAATCAGAAAGACCAGTATGGGTTCCTCAGTGGCCCCTGACTAAAGAAAAGATACAAGCAGCCCATGACCTGGTCAAACAACAATTAGTGGAGGGACATATACAACCTTCTGTATCTCCCCATAATACTCCCATTTTTGTCATCAAAAAGAAATCTGGTAAATGGAGATTATTGCATGATTTAAGAGCTATTAATAATGAGATGGTTATTACGGGACCTAATCAATCAGGGATTCCTCAATTGTCTGCTTTGCCAAAAACCTGGTATGTTTTAGTTATAGATATTAAAGATTGTATTTTTTTCAATTCCAATTCATCCTGAGGATAGTTCACGTTTTGCACTTACTGTCCCTGCATTGAATCATGAAGGTCCTGATCAGAGATATGAATGGAAAGTACTCCCTCAAGGGATGGCTAACAGCCCAAATATGTGTTTGTGTTAACAAAGCAATCAAGTTTATGTTAACAAAGCAATCCAGCCACTTAGAAATCAAAATCCTGAACTACAAATATTTCACTATATGGATGATGTATTATTAGCACACAAGGATAAAAACATATTGCTAGAATGTTATGCCACACTTACAAACTTATTAAAAAATTATAATCTAGAGATAGCAATAGATAAAGTACAATTAAATTTTCCAATTAATCATTTAGGAGTTCTATTATCCTCGACCATGGTCCACCCACCAAAAATTCAAATACGAGTAGATAAACTCAAATCACATAACGAATTTCAAAAGTTATTAGGAGACACAAATTGGATAAGGCCTTATCTAGGCATACCAACAGGAGAGTTGGGACCTTTATTTGATATCCTAAAAGGTCCATCAGATCCAAATTCACCCCGCATGTTAACACCTGAAGCAAGAAAGACAATAAAAATTATTGAAACATATATGGAAAATATGCATTTGGATAGAATTGATATAAGTTTGCCTTTATTATTTATTGTACTACCAACAAAAAATATTCCTACAGGAGTATTTTGGCCAGAAGGTCCATTATTATGGATACATTTATCTTATTCTCCTAACACTATTCTTACTAGGTATCCTGAGGCTGTAGGACAATTAATACTCAAAGGAATAAGAGCAGCAAAGGGAGTATTTGGAATTTCTCCAAATAAAATTATTACTCCATATACTATGAATCAAATTGATGAGTTAGCTAATGAGTTAAATACTTGGGCAATAATCATGTGTAAATCTAATGTTTCATTTGATAACCACTTACCATCTAATCCTTTGTTGTCTTTTTGGTCTAAGCATCCTGTAGTTTTTCCAAAAATGACAAGAAAAAAACCTATCATGAATGCTCCAAATATATTCACTGATGGGTCAAATACTGGTACAGCAGCAGCAGTTACCCCTGATCAAAATTTTGCATTTTTAGTACCCAAACAATCAGCCAAAAGGTAGAGCTTAATGCAGTTTTACAAGCTTTTGTGATGTTTAAAGATTCAGTATTTAATTTATTTTCTGAGAGTCAGTATATAGTTAATGCTATAGTATCCCTTGAAGATGCTGGTAGGATTTCCCCTTCCTCTACTGTTTTCTCTTTGCTTTCCAGTATACAAAGTCTAATCTGGGACAGAAAAGATCCATTCTTTATAGGACATATCAGAGCACATACAGGATTGCCTGGAGCCCTTAGTTTGGGCAATGATTTAGCAGATAAAACTACACATGACATACATATTTTCTCTACACTAGAAGAAGCTACAAATTTTCATAAAAGGTTCCATGTTAATGCTAATACTTTACAAAAGCGTTTTAAAATAACTAAGAAACAAGCTAGACACATAATAAAACAATGTCAAAATTGTGTGACCATTTTACCCCAAGTTAATCTTGGAGTCAATCGTTGAGGACTGATACCTAACCATATTTGGCAGATGGACGTCACACACTTGCCAGAATTTGGAAAATTAAAATATTTGCATGTTACAGTTGATACTTCTTCTGGATTTTTGATGGGCTCCCTTCATGCCTGAGAAAAAACTAGAGATATTATAGCTCATTGCTTACAAAATTTTGCCACTGTGGTCGTTCCAAAACAGTTTAAAACAGATAATGGCCCTGGCTATACTTCTACTTCTTTTAAGGAATTTTGCTCATCATTTGGCATTACTCATATAACAGGAATCCCATACAATCCACAGGGACAAGGCATAGTTGAAAGAGCTCATCAAACTATTAAAATGTACTTATTAAAGCAAAAAGAGAGAATTTGGATGGGGTATATATCCCCCAAAGATAAACTTAAAATAACCCTTTTTACTCTAAACTTTTTAAATTTGGATTCATCAGGGCTTAGTGCTGGAGAAAGGCACATGTGTCCAAAAAATGTACATAAGCCCAAGGTACTTTGGAAGGATAATCTAAGAGGACAATGGAAAATTCCTGATCCAGTGATTGTCTTAAGTCAGGGGTCTGTTTGTGTGTTTCCACAGGGAGAACAGCAGTCGATTTGGATTCCACAGAGACTAACTAAAGCAATTTCTACAGACCAAAAAGAAGATGACTTGGCTCAAATCCATAACAGCTGATATCCAGAACTCCAGTTTAGCTATCCTTACATCTGAGACAGTGGTTCTCCCACACCTGGAGGCTAATGAATAATGAACACCATTGAGGCCTATTTCAAATGTAAAAAAAAAAAAAAAAAACCACCTTGGGGCTTGCTTGTGGGAATACCTTCAGACCCATATGCAAGTTACAGGAAAAAGGATTGGATATCAAAAGAAGAGTCCAACCCAGGTGGTAACCAGGACGCTTTTTTCAATATTTATTTTATTATTGTGCCCTCCAACATCATGAAGTTCTATTTTATTTTTTGAGCTCATACAGACCTAGGTTAATGTTTTTCTTTTTTTTTTTTTTTAAATTTTTTTTTTTATTGGTTGTTCAAAACATTATAAAGCTCTTCACATATCATATTTCATACATTAGATTCAAGTTGGTTATGAACTCCCAATTTTACCCCAAATACAGATTGCAGAATCACATCGGTTACACATCCACATTTTTACATAATGCCCTATTAGTAACTGTTGTATTCTGCTACCTTTCCTATCCTCTACCATCCCCCCTCCCTCCCCTCCCATCTTCTCTCTCTACCCCATCCACTGTAATTCATATCACTCCTTGTTTATTTTCCCATTCCCCTCACAACCTCTTATATGTAATTTTGTATAACAATGAGGGTCTCCCTCCATTACCATGCAATTTCCCTTTTCTCTCCCTTTCCATCCCACCTCATGTATCTGTTTAATGTTAATCTTTTCTTCCTGCTCTTCCTCCCTGCTCTGTTCTTAGTTGCTCTCATTATATCAAAGAAGACATTTGGTATTTGTTTTTTAGGGATTGGCTAGCTTCACTAAGCATAATCTGCTCTAGTGCCATCCATTTCCCTGCAAATTCTATGATTTTGTCATTTTTTAGTGCTGCGTAATACTCCATGGTGTATAAATGCCACATTTTTTTTATCCATTCATCTATTGAAGGGCATCTGGGTTGGTTCCACAGTCTAGAAATTGTGAATTGTGCTGCTATGAACATCGATGTAGCAGTATCCCTGTAGTACGCTCTTTTAAGGTCTTCAGGGAAAAGTCCAAGAAGGGCAATAGCTGGGTCAAATGGTGGTTCCATTCCCAGCTTTCCCAGGAGTCTCCATACTGTTTTCCAGATTGGCCGCACCAGTTTGCAGTCCCACCAGCAATGTACAAGAGTACCCTTTTCCCCACATCCTCTCCAGCACTTGTTGTTGTTTGACTTCATAATGGCTGCCAATCTTACTGGAGTGAGATGGTATCTTAGGGTGGTTTTGATTTGCATTTCTCTGACTGCTAGAGATGGTGAGCATTTTTTCATGTACTTGTTGATTGATTGTATGTCCTCCTCTGTGAAGTGTCTGTTCAGGTCTTTGGCCCATTTGTTGATTGGGTTATTTGTTTTCTTATTGTTTAATTTTTTGAGTTCTTTGTATACTCTGGATATTAGGGCTCTATCTGAAGTGTGAGGAGTAAAAATTTGTTCCCATGATGTAGGCTCCCTATTTACCTCTTTTATTGTTTCTCTTGCTGAGAGAAAACTTTTCAGTTTAAGTAAGTCCCATTTGTTGATTTTTGTTATCAACTTTTGTGCTATGGGTGTCCTATTAAGGAATTTGGAGCCCGACCCTACAATATGTAGATCGGAGCCAACTTTTTCTTCTATCAGACGCAGAGTCTCTGATTTGATATCTAGCTCCTTGATCCACTTTGAGTTAACTTTTGTGCATGGCGAGAGGAGGGGATTCAGTTTCATTTTGTTGCATATGGATTTCCAGTTTTCCCAGCACCATTTGTTGAAGATGCTATCCTCCCTCCATTGCATGCTTTTAGCTCCTTTATCAAATATAAGATAGTTGTAGCTTTGTGGATTAGTCTCTGTGTCCTCTATTCTGTACCATTGGTCCACCCTCCTGTTTTGGTACCAGTACCATGCTGTTTTTGTTACAATTCTGATCAGTTCTATTTTTTGACTGTGGATTTTTTAAACATTGCAATGGAGATTTTACCTGTGAAAAGCTACAAGGCCTTTACTATTATGTTATGTGTTGTATGTATTGTGTTATGTGTGCACACTTGTGTTGTATGTCTGTATGTGCGTGTGTCCATATATCATATATGAGGAGCGCTCATGAAAAAATTGATCCAAATATTTTTTTTTATTCATGTGATTTAAATGGTTTAATTTAAATTGTGTAAACAGCTGTTGAGGATTGTTTTAAAATGTGGTTAACAGATCTGTTTTTTTACTTTAACCTTTCCTTTTCATTATATCTAATTCTATTCAGGATACTAAATTGTTTAAAGAATTGCTTTTTTTTCGTGCCTGCTGGAATGCTACATAATTTTTTTTTTTAGCCATCATTGCCAGAATTCCTATCTTCATCCCAGTGTCGGTGAAGACAAAGATAAAACCAAACTATAGCTTCTGTGATAGGTATCACAACAAACTGTATAAACTGATGCATACATGAATAATGTAACTCAACAAGTTCTGCTCAATCAAAGAGTCAATTTACTTTGGGAGGAAATGGACATATTAATGGATTCCTCTGCTTTGAACTACTTGCAGAACTTGCCTGGACTATGTATCACTTGTATGCATTGTGAACTCTCTGTTGGTGCAGCAAATTGTGGTAGTGCCGGGGTATCTTTGCTGGTGGTGTCATCAGTGGTACAATTTTCCAAAAGGAGCCGTCAGTGGCTTGATATCATGGTATTTTGTATCCTCCTCCCTTTTGCTTGCGGCAGGTTGTTTATGGTGTTTGTGTAAAAACCACTATCCACAAGTATGGCTAAATGCTGGGCCGGTAGTTAATGACGGGTAAGATCCAATTGCAATGATACCAACCTAAGATAGGAGGCTGATGCCTTGAGGTCAGCTCATCCAAAGACGGGTAAGGACCATATGTAGTATTGGAAAACCTAAGACAGGCACAGCCCCTAAGCCACATACTTGTTGTTTAATTAAACAGAAGCGGGGAGATGTTGAGAGCCACAGCCAAGTTGGGATGGTGACTGGCATTTTGCCAGAAGGAGTTGTTGGGAGGTGATGCCAGGGAGCAATTGGGATGATAGTGATTAAGTTAAGCTGTGTATAATTATTGGGATGGTGACTGATTGCTGTAACTGGATGATGCTAGATTGGGGCAAGCTGTGTATTCAATTGTGTATGTGGACCTCTGCTGTCCGGCAGTGGGGTGGCTCCTGCTGCCTCGGGTGCCTGCTACTTTTGAGTTCTCACGGGGTTCCCGTTGAGTTCCGGTTGAGTTTGCGTGGGTTCTGGAATAAAGTTTGTTCCTGCTTGAATCTACAAGTGGCTCGTGACTTCCCGGTTATTTGTGCCCAGCCAGACTGCAGCAATATGATCTATTTTTGAGAAGGATCCATGTGCTGCTGAGGAAAAAAGTATATCTGCTTGATGTTGGTTGGTATATTCTATATATGTCAATTAAGTCTAAGTTTTTAATTGTGTTATTGAGTTCTATAGTTTCTTTATTCAACTTTGGTTTGAAAGATCTGTCCAGTGGTGAGAAAGGTGTGTTAAAACCACCCATGATTATTGTGTTGTGGTCTATTTGTCTCTTGAACTTGAGAAGAGTGTGATTGATGAACATAGCTGCACCATTGTTTGGGGCATATATATTAATGATTG
This sequence comes from Marmota monax, assembly GCF_021218885.2. Lineage (NCBI taxonomy): Eukaryota > Metazoa > Chordata > Mammalia > Rodentia > Sciuridae > Marmota > Marmota monax. Next base: position 205,639 of record NW_026693687.1, read on the forward strand.
TTATGTCTTCTTGGTAAATGGTTCCCTTTAGCAGTATGTAGTGTCCTTTTTATCCCTTCTGATTAACTTTGGCTTGAAGTCTATTTTATTTGATATGAGTATGGCCACCCTTGCTTGCTTCTAAGATCCATGTGAGCAGTATGATTTTTCCCAACCTTTCACCTTCAGTCTGTGTATGTCTTTTCCTATCAGATGAGTGTCCTGTAGGCAGCATATTGTTGAATCTTTTTTTTAAATCCAGTCTACTAGCCTATGTCTTTTGAATGGTGAGTTTAAGCCATTAACACTTAGGGTTACTATTGAGATATGGTTTGTACTTCCAGCCATGTTTGTTTATTTTTGTTTTTTAACTTGATTTGTTTTTTCCTCTTTGATTAGTTTTTCCTTGTATTACCTCCCACTGTTGATTTTCATTGTTATTTTTCATTTCATCTTCCTGTAATATTTTACCAATTATGCTTTGAAAGGCCGGTTTTCTAGCTGCAAATTCTTTTAACTTTTGTCTATTGTGGAAAGTTTTTTTTAATTTTCAAACTTGAAGCTTAATTTTGCTGGATATGAGATTCTTGGTTGGAACATATTATCTTTCAGCATTTGAAATACGTTGTTCCAGGATCTTCTAGCTTTCACAGTCTGTGTTGAAAAATCCTCCATTAACCTAATTGGTTTACGCCTAAGTGTGTTCTGCTTTCTTTCTCTGTGGCTTTTAAAATTCTCTCCTTGTTCTGTATGCTGGGTATTTTCATTATAATGTGTCTTGGTGTGGGTCTCTTGTGGTTTTGTACATTTGGCGTCCTGTAGGCTTCTAGGATTTGGATTTCTGTTTCATTCTTTATGTCTGGAAAGTTTTCTAAAATTATTTCATTGAAGAGGTTGCTCATTCCTTTGGTTTGGATTTCTATACCTTCCTCTATCCCAGTAACTCTTAAATTTGGTTTCTTAATGTTATCCCATATTTCTTGGATGTTCTGCATGTTGTTTCTTATCAGCTTTTCTGAGCTGTCTACAATCTTTTCAATATGATATACTTTGTCTTCATTGTCTGATGTTCTGGCTTCTAAGTGTTCTACTCTGCTGGTGATACTCTCATTTGAGTTTTTAATTTGATTTATTATTTCCTTCATTTCCAGGATTTCTGTTTTTTTTGTTTGTTGTTTGTTTGTTTTTTTGTATAATTTCTATCTCCCTGTAGAATTGATCTTTTGCTTATTGGATTTGTTTATGTAATTCATTGTCAAAGTGATATTTCATTGTCTGCATTTGCTTGTCTAAGGTACTCCTTAAGACTCCAGATCATCTGAACCATGTATATCTTGATATCTTTATCTCACATTTTTTCTGTTGTAGCTATTAACTCCTCTATGTTTGAGTTGTCCTACATTATTTGTGGCCCTTCCTTTCCTTGTTTTTCATGTTGCTCATGTTTCTTTCCAGCTCTGTGTGACTGTTGTGTTATTATTTTTCCCCTATAAATATTTATTGCTCTTGAATAGTTCCGAGATCAATCCTTTGTGATGGGAGACAATGTCTAGAGATGTTGGATTCAATTATAGTGTACAATATATTCATTAGCTTCATCAAAGGCATACAGATTCTGGTGGCGTATAGAGAACTGAGGTCGGTCATAGGACTTTATGTTTAGGGGGAAAGATGTGACAGTATAGGGGGGTTAATATTTCTTAGCTACTTTGGAGGAGAACTCTATGATGGGGGTTATTAACAGTAGAATAGACAGGAGGTATTTTAGGGTGGATAAGTACGTGGGAGGACAATAAGAAGCATAAAAACAATCACCTATTTGCATTTAGTAATTTACACGTAGAAGTCATAATACTTGGGATGTTGGGAGAGGAAGAGGAGAAAGAAAAGTAAAAAGAAAAGAAGAAGAAAAATGAGATAGAGAAAAAGGAATGAAAAAAGAGAAAAGAAAGATAAAAAGATAAAAAGGAAAGAAGTAAAAAGAAAAGAGAAAAAAATAATAATGCACTCTTAGAATTCTATTTTTTTCTCTTTGAGTAGTTGGTGTTGTGTATTCCAGGTTTAGTCACTGCCCTCAGGGTGGTAGAAGCAATCCATGTGAGGTGGCTCTCCCTCCCCTGCCTGGTGCCTCTCCAATCCTGGTCTCTTTGGGTTGTTCCCGGTCTCTATCTCCCTCACCTCTCCTGCACACCATGTCCCAAATACTAGGACTCTTCTCTGTAGCCCTGGATTCACTCTGGGTTTGTAGCACCCTGGTGGCCCCATGCTCCTGATTAACTGTGGGCTACCTCTGTGTTGGGAAATCACCAGGTCTTCACAGCTGTGGAGAGGGGGAGTTGGAAACCGGCAACCTGTTCTGTCTTATTCCCTCTAATACCCATGCCCACTGAAAGCTGGGGAAAAAGGTTTTGGGTTATCAGAGCTGGGGGAGGAGGAGTTGGAGATCCGGCACCTTTTCAGTTTCACTCGGCTCTGAAATTCATGCCCACTGAGAACTGGCAAGAAAAGTTTTGAGTTATCACAGCTGAGTAGAAGGGAGGCTGGAAATCACACACCTGTTCAGTTGCCAATCTTGCTGTCTGCTACACCCACCAAAAGCTGATGCGGTAGATTTTCCAAGATGGCGACTGCCTGTTTCCGCGCCAGGGTGTCTGGTGAGGTGTGTGTGTGTGGGGGCTAGGCTGTTCAATCACTATGCCCTGAATTCAGTCCTTGGTCCGGTGCCCTGCGGTGATGAGGGTCGAAGTCTGGCAAGCTCTGATCTTAAATGCTTTGTGAACCTGTGTCTATACACTGCCAGAACTCCACAGCACTCACCTCCACTCCTCAGCGGCCAGATCCTGGACTGTGCTGCCGCTGGCCAGCTTCTGCTCATGGAGCAACTCGGGTTTTCTTGCATTTTGGCCTGCCCTTGTGACAAACCACTGTTTAAAATCCTGTCACAAGCTCCATGAAGCTTAACTTCGTGAATGGGGGGCTCCTATGCTGAAAAGCTACAAACCACTCACATGGGGTCACGCCAGTACAAGTTCTCCTCTACTCCGCCATCTTGTCAGTCTCCTCAGTGGCTCTAAACTCTTGTGTATCTAGGAATCCAAAGGATTTTTTCCTCTAACATAATAATCAGTAATTTGATGTACTTTCAAGTCCTTTGGCCTGGTTTGATTGATCATTTTTAAAATTATTATGTATCATTAGTAGAAATAGAAAGACAATCATAATTATATTAATAAATTAAATTATGTTCTATTTACTTCTTGCTTTTGGATAAAGCACTTCTAAGCATGTTTAAAATTCTCTGTTATAATACATTTAGAATCAGTTTAACTCAATTGCTAAGAAGAAAACTTTGTCTTGACTTCCCATTTAAACTTTGCTCCCTGGATCAACCATCATATATGTGCAAAGGAATTTAAAATACATTAGACCACAAATACTGCAAAACCTCAGTGCAATGGTATGTTTATAGAATATGCGGAAGACATAGTATGTTTGTAAATAGTTATATAAAATATCAGAAAATTATCTCTGTGATTAAAAATAGAAGGGGACTAATTTTTATAATTCTGTGTTTCACATTTGTTTCAATATAAATGTTAGAGGAACTGAAGGCCTAGAATTTTCCATTAACCCCTCCTAAGAGTTTTGACTATTAACTCCTCCTCACCACCACTCTTGCTAAACTCAGTCTGAACAGCTTACCGGTGCTAAAGTGAATGTATAGGTCTACAGACCCTTTACATGAGGAAATTTATCTACATCTGATATTAGAACAGTTAAAACTGAACTTTAACTTGCCTACCTCAGCCTAACATATGAATGCCTATTTGCTGTTCCCCAAAAGAACTGACAGGTTGATGTATTCGCATGCTGTAGTATTTTAAATAAACACTTGAACTAATGACTTTCAAACACAAACCATCTTCTCTCAAGTTCCCAACGTCAGATATCTTCTGTTTAGCCAGTTTTAATACACCTTGAGAAATAGATATGAGGATATCAAGTCATGTCTGAGAAACCTATCAGCTTCCTTGGTTTGAGTAAATCAACAGCAAACTTCCTTTGAAAAATGAAGTGGGGGAAATCACATCTATTCATTTTTTTTTTCTATAGTAAAAACTCTCGGACTCTTCAGCCATTTATCATCTGAATACTTTCTCTGCCTTCTCTAAAAAAGTGGTTCTCAAGCTCTAGCATGTATGTGAATCATCTGGAGGGCTTCTTATACACACCAAAGATTCTTCCGACTTAGCATTTCTAGGGTAGAGCCTGAGAATTTATGTTTATTAGAGGTGTTTCCAGTTTGCAGTGATGCTAGTGTTTCAGGGAATACCACTTAGAACCATTGCTCTTGCTCTTGGATTGTTTTTACTCTAGGAAATAGTTGAACCAAGCACAGAGATTATAGAACCTTCTACATTTTATGATTATTATTATTTTTCAGGAAAAGCTTAGCAGAGGACACATATAATGTTCTTTTTAGACACTTGGACAGTAATTGAAATTTTGAACATTTTTGCAAGTATCCCATGAGATGCCCCAAAATAATGTTCAAAAGAACAAATAATTTTAACAGTTGCTTATTACTTGAAGTCATCTACCTTATTATATACTAGTGCAGAGAACCTGGGCATGGTGCAAGCACATCTTTAATCTCAATTACTCTGGGTGGCTGAAAAAGGAGGAGGGTATGTCTGAGCCCACCTGGGTAACTTAGTGAGACCCTGTATCAAAATTAATTTGAAAAATAGGGCTAGAATATAGTTCAGAGGTAGAGCCCTGGGTTCAAGTCCCATTACTATTCCCAAAGTGTTTCAATTAGTGATTTTATATAGTTTTATGTTTAAATTTTATGTTTAAATTCTTTAACTAGAAAGCTCACTTGATTGTTTTAAACAGAAATTTGAAAGTGCAATAATTTTCAAAATAAAACAGTATGATTTTAAGAGGGAAACTAATGCTTATTCTATAATGTAAAAGTAAGTTATATTGAAAGTGAACTTTTTTTTTTTTTGTACCAGGGATTGAACCCAGGAACACTTAAAAACCGAGCTACATCCAACCTTTTCCTCCAACCCTTTTTTGTATTTTATTTAGAGACAGGGATTACAGGTGTGTTCCACTGCACCAGATAAAAGGGAACTTCTAAAATATAATCAAACCCTAAAATTAGTAAGTAGTTTATCAGATGTGGATGGGTATTTGTTCCTTTGCTTTTGTTTCTTTTTCTATTTAAATAATTTTCAGGTCACTTAGTTTCTGTCTGTAGACATTTTTAAATAACCTCTTTGAAAACATGTAGACATTGTATCATGTAAAATATACAGATATGATCATCATCAGCTAAATGAGGCTAAGTTTCTCTTTCTTTTTTAGTGTGTACCTACATAGTCTTTCCACTCTGAGCTTATCCCTTCCTTACACATTCTGATTTGTATGTAACTATGAATAAATAGCCTTTATTTTTGGTGCCATTTGTTAGAGAAACATTTATGAGTCAATCATTCAGTTTCCTTCTCTTCTCCCTGTACAGGCAATACTAATATTTTATCTCTCAATCAATTCAATGCTAATCTTTCTGTCAACATATGCCTAAACTATTGAACAATGAAAATTAACACATTTTTTCCTCAAAATAACACAATTAGAAAACTTTGTAAAACTTTTTTATTTCACTATCAGTGAAATATGGTGAGATGAATGATTATTTTAATCAGCTTTTTCAATGCTGTGACCAAATAATCCAACAAGAACAATTTTAAAAAGGAAAAGTTTCAGAGGTCTCAGTTCAGAGATAGCCAACTTCTTTCCTGGAGTCTGTAACTGAGGGTACAAGTACATCATGGCAGAAAATGGTGGAGGGAAGCCGCTCACATGGTGATCAGAAGGCAGAGAGAGAATCCACTGGCTCAATACAAAATATATATCCCAGGAACTGTGACCACGCACAGAGCAGGCCCAGAGGCCTGCTGAGGGGCAGAGCCGCCCCCCACCCCCCGCGCCTGCCAGGTAGGGGAACTGTGACCACGGACAGAAAAGGCACAGTGGCCGGAGGCGGGACAGAGCTTCCAATCACTCCTGCAAGGTAGGCGGGCCTGCGACCCACCGGCAGAAGAGGAGCAGCGGCCTGCTGAGAGGCAGAGCCGCCCCCTCCCCCTGCACCGGCAAGGTAGAGGGAACTGTGACCACGCACAGAGCAGGCCCAGCGGCCTGCTGAGGTGCAGAGCCACCCCCCACCCCCCGCGCCGGCCAGGTGACCACCGACAGAAAAGGCCCAGTGGCCCGCGGTGGGACAGAGCTTCCAATCACTCCTGCAAGGTAGGCGGGCCTGCGACCCACTGGCAGAAGAGGAGCAGCGGCCTGCTGAGAGGCTGAGCCGCCCCCTCCCCCTGCGCCGGCAAGGTAGAGGGAACTGTGACCACGCACAGAGCAGGCCCAGCGGCCTGCTGAGGGGCAGAGCCGCCCCCCCACCCCCCGCGCCTGCCAGGTAGGTGGAACGGTGACCACCGACAGAAAAGGCCCAGTGGCCCGCGGCGGGACAGAGCTTCCAATCACTCCTGCAAGGTAGGCGGGCCTGCGACCCACTGGCAGAAGAGGAGCAGCGGCCTGCTGAGAGGCTGAGCCGCCCCCTCCCCCTGCGCCGGCAAGGTAGAGGGAACTGTGACCACGCACAGAGCAGGCCCAGCGGCCTGCTGAGGGGCAGAGCCGCCCCCCCACCCCCCGCGCCTGCCAGGTAGGTGGAACGGTGACCACCGACAGAAAAGGCCCAGTGGCCCGCGGCGGGACAGAGCTTCCAATCACTCCTGCAAGGTAGGCGGGCCTGCGACCCACCGGCAGAAGAGGAGCAGCAGCCTGCTGAGAGGCAGAGCCGCCCCCTCCCTCCGCACCGGCAAGGTAGAGGGAACTGTGACCATGCACAGAGCAGGACCAGCGGCCTGCTGAGGGGCAGAGCCGCCCCCCACCCCCCGCGCCTGCCAGGTAGGTGGAACTGTGAGCACGGACAGAAAAGGCCCAGTGGCCCGCGGCGGGACAGAGCTTCCAATCACTCCTGCAAGGTAGGCGGGCCTGCGACCCACCGGCAGAAGAGGAGCAGCGGCCTGCTGAGAGGCAGAGCCGCCCCCTCCCTCCGCACCGGCAAGGTAGAGGGAACTGTGACCACCCACAGAGCAGGACCAGCGGCCTGCTGAGGGGCAGAGCCGCCCCCCACCCCCCGCGCCTGCCAGGTAGGTGGAACTGTGACCACGGACAGAAAAGGCCCAGTGGCCCGCGGCGGGACAGAGCTTCCAATCACTCCTGCAAGGTAGGCGGGCCTGCGACCCACCGGCAGAAGAGGAGCAGCGGCCTGCTGAGAGGCAGAGCCGCCCCCTCCCCCTGCACCGGCAAGGTAGAGGGAACTGTGACCACACACAGAGCAGGCCCAGCGGCCTGCTGAGGGGCAGAGCCGCCCCGCGCCTGCCAGGTAAGTGGAACTGTGACCACCAACAGAAAAGGCCCAGTGGCCCGCGGAGTGGCAGAGCTTCCAATCACTCCTGCAAGGTAGGCGGGCCTGCGACCCACCGGCAGAAGAGGAGCAGCGGCCTGCTGAGAGGCAGAGCCGCCCCCTCCCCCCCGCACCTGCAAGGTAGACGGAACTGTGACCACCATCAGAACAGGCCAGACCTGCAACCAAGAGACAGAACAGGCCCAGTGGCCTGAGGAAGGGTAGAGCCGCCCCCCCCCCCGCGCCTGCAAGGTAGGCAGACCTGCGACCCACTGGCAGTACAGCCCCAGAGGCCTGCAGAGGGGCAGTGCCGCTGCCTGCGCCTGCAAAGTAGACAGAACTGTGACCACTGACAGAACAAGCCTAGCGGCCCGCAGAGGGACAGAGCCGCCGCCCGCGCCTGCGAGGGAGACTTTGCAACTATAGAAGACCAATATAAAAATATAGAGGGAAAATTCAATAGCACAACAGTTTCACCAAGTAGAAAGGAACGCGAACAGTATGAAGAGACAAGGAAAGAAAGGACCACAAGCATTGCAGATCAACTCAACGTTAGAAGAGGTAATAGCTGCAGCAGATGGAATGTCAGATAAAGAATTCAGGATATACATGCTTCAGATGATCTGGAGTCTCAAGGAAGACATCAGACAGCAAAATCAGACAATGAAAGATCACTTCAACAATGAATTACATAAACAAATCCAAGAAGCCAAAGATCAACTATACAGGGAAATAGAGGTTATAAAAAACAAACAAACAGAAATCCTAGAAATGCAGGAAGCAATAAGCCAACTTAAAAACTCAATTGAGAATACTACCAGCAGAGTAGAACACTTAGAAGACAGAACATCAGACAATGAAGATAAAGTATTTCAACTTGAAAAGAACATAGACAGCTCAGCAAGACTGTTAAGAAACCATGAGCAGAACATCCAAGAAATATGGGATAACATCAAGAGACCAAATTTAAGAGTCATTGGGATACAGGAAGGGACAGAGTTTCAAACCAAAGGAATGAGCAATCTATTCAATGAAATAATACGAGAAAACTTCCCAGACTTGAAGAATGAGACAGAACCCCAAATCCTAGAAGCCTACAGGACGCCGAATGTGCAAAATCATAAGAGACCCACACCTAGACACATTATAATGAAGATGCCCAACATACAGAATAAGGAGAGAATTTTAAAAGCTACAAGAGAAAGGAAGCAGATCACATTTAGGGGTAAGCCAATCAGGATAACAGCTGATCTTTCAACACAGACTCTGAAAGCTGGAAGATCCCGGAATAACATATTTCAAACACTGAAAGAAAATGGCTTCCAACCAAGAATTGTGTTTCCAGCGAAATTAAGCTTCAGGATGGAAGATGAAATTAAAACCTTCCACGATAAACAAAAGTTAAAAGAATTTGCAGCTAGAAAACCATCTCTTCAAAACATCCTTGGCAAAACATTACAGGAAGAGGAAATGGAAAATAACAATGAAAACCAACAGTGGGAGGTAGGACACTAAAGGGGGGAAATTAATCAAAGAGGAAAACAAACCATGTTTAGTAACATAAATAAACAAATATGGCTGGAAGAACAACCCATATCTCAATAATAACCCTAAATGTTAATGGCTTAAACTCACCAATCAAGAGACACAGGCTACTAGAATGGATCACAAAACAAGACCCAACAATATGCTGCCTACAGGAGACGCATTTGATAGGAAAAGACATACATAGGCTGAAGGTGAAAGGTTGGGAAAAAACATATCACTCATATGGACTTCGGAAACAAGCAGGAGTATCCATACTCATATCAAATAAAATAGATTTCAAGCCAAAGTTAATCAAAAGGGATAAAGAGGGACACTACATACTGCTCAAGGGAACCATACACCAACAAGACATAACAATCATAAATATATATGCCCCAAACAATGGTGCAGCTATGTTCATCAAACAAACTCTTCTCAAGTTCAAGAGTCTAATAGACCACCATACAATAATCATGGGAGACTTCAACACACCTCTATCACCACTGGACAGATCTTCCAAACAAAAGTTGAATAAGGAAACTATAGAACTCAATAACACAATTAATAACCTAGACTTAATTGACATATATAGAATATACCACCCAACATCAAGCAGTTACACTTTTTTCTCAGCAGCACATGGATCCTTCTCAAAAATAGATCATATATTATGTCACAGGGAAACTCTTAGACAATATAAAGGAGTAGAGATAATACCATGCATCCTATCTGATCATAATGGAATGGAACTGAAAATCAACAATAAAAGAAGGAAGGGAAAAGAATACATCACTTGGAGAATGAACAATAGGTTACTGAATGATCAATGGGTTATAGAAGACATCAAGGAAGAAATTAAAAAATTCTTAGAGATTAATGAAAACACAGACACAACATATCGGAATCTATGGGACACATTGAAAGCAGTTCTAAGAGGAAAATTCATTGCTTGGAGTTCATTCCTTAAAAAAAGAAAAAACCAACAAATAAATGATCTCATACTTCATCTCAAAATCCTAGAAAAAGAAGAGCAAAACAACAGCAAAAGAAGTAGAAGGCAAGAAATAATTAAAATCAGAGCTGAAATTAATGAAATAGAAACAAAAGAAACAATTGAAAAAATTGACAAAACTAAAAGTTGGTTCTTTGAAAAAATAAACAAAATCGACAGACCCTTAGCCATGCTAGCGAAGAGAAGAAGAGAGAGAACTCAAATTACTAACATACGGGATGAAAGAGGCAATATCACAACAGACATTTCAGAAATACAGAAGATAATCAAAAATTATTTTGAATCCTTATACTCCAATAAATTAGAAGATAGTGAAGGCATAGATAAATTTCTTAAGTCATATGATCTGCCCAGATTGAGTCAGGAGGATATAGACAACCTAAACAGACCAATATCAATTGAGGAAATAGAAGAAACCATCAAAAGACTACCAACTAAGAAAAGCCCAGGACCAGATGGGTATACAGCAGAGTTTTACAAAACCTTTAAAGAGGAACTAATACCAATACTTTTCAAGCTACTTCGGGAAATAGAAAAAGAGGGAGAACTTCCAAATTCATTCTACGAGGCCAACATCACCCTGATACCTAAATCAGACAAAGACACTTCAAAGAAAGAAAACTACAGACCAATATCTCTAATGAACCTAGATGCAAAAATCCTCAATAAAATTCTGGCCACTCGGATACAAAAACTTATCAAAAAAATTGTGCACCATGATCAAGTAGGATTCATCCCTGGGATGCAAGGCTGGTTCAATATACGGAAATCAATAAATGTTATTCACCCCATCAATAGACTTAAAAATAAGAATCATATGATCATCTCGATAGATGCGGAAAAAGCATTTGACAAAGTGCAGCATCCCTTTATGTTCAAAACTCTAGAAAAACTAGGGATAACAGGAACATACCTCAATATTGTAAAAGCAATCTATGCTAAGCCTCAGGCTAGCATCATTCTGAATGGAGAAAAATTGAAGGCATTCCCTCTAAAATCTGGAACAAGACAGGGATGCCCTCTTTCACCACTTCTGTTCAACATAGTTCTCGAAACACTGGCCAGAGCAATTAGACAGACGAAAGAAATTAAAGGCATCAAAATAGGAAAAGAAGAACTTAAATTATCACTATTTGCAGATGACATGATTCTATACCTAGCAGACCCAAAAGTGTCTACAAAGAAACTATTAGAGCTAATAAATGAATTCAGCAAAGTGGCAGGAGTTAAAATCAACATGCATAAATCAAAGGCATTCCTGTATATCAGCGACAAATCCTCTGAAATGGAAATGAGGACAACCACTCCATTCACAATATCTTCAAAAAAAATAAAATACTTGGGAATCAACCTAACAAAAGAGGTGAAAGACTTATACAATGAAAACTACAGAACCCTAAAGAGAGAAATAGAAGAAGATCTTAGAAGATGGAAAAATATACCCTGTTCATGGATAGGCAGAACTAACATCATCAAAATGGCGATATTACCAAAAGTTCTCTATAGGTTTAATGCAATGCCAATCAAAATCCCAACGGCATTTCTTGTAGAAATAGAGAAAGCAATCATGAAATTCATATGGAAAAACAAAATATCCAGAATAGCAAAAACAATGCTAAGCAGGAAGTGTGAATCAGGCGGTATAGCGATACCAGACTTCAAACTATACTACAGAGCAATAGTAACAAAAACAGCATGGTACTGGTACCAAAACAGGCGGGTGGACCAATGGTACAGAATAGAGGACACAGAAACCAATCCACAAAACTACAACTACCTTATATTTGATAAAGGGGCTAAAAGCATGCAATGGAGGAAGGATAGCATCTTCAACAAATGGTGCTGGGAAAACTGGAAATCCATATGCAACAAAATGAAACTGAATCCCTTTCTCTCGCCATGCACAAAAGTTAATTCAAAATGGATCAAGGAGCTTGATATCAAATCAGAGACACGCCGTCTGATAGAAGAAAAAGTTGGCTACGATCTACATACTGTGGGGTCGGGCTCCAAATTCCTCAATAGGACACCCATAGCACAAAAGTTAATAACTAGAATCAACAAATGGGACTTACTCAAACTAAAAAGTTTTTTCTCAGCAAAAGATACAATAAGAGAGGTAAATAGAGAGCCTACATCCTGGGAACAAATCTTTACTCCTCACACTTCAGATAGAGCCCTAATATCCAGAGTATACAAAGAACTCAAAAAATTAGACAATAAGAGAACAAACAACCCAATCAACAAATGGGCCAAGGACCTGAACAGACACTTCTCAGAGGAGGACATACAATCAATCAACAAGTACATGAAAAAATGCTCACCATCTCTAGCAGTCAGAGAAATGCAAATCAAAACCACCCTAAGATACCATCTCACTCCAGTTAGATTGGCAGCCATTAGGAAGTCAAACAACAACAAGTGCTGGCGAGGATGTGGGGAAAAGGGTACACTTGTACATTGCTGGTGGGACTGCAAATTGGTGCAGCCAATTTGGAAAGCAGTATGGAGATTTCTTGGAAAGCTGGGAATGGAGCCACCATTTGACCCAGCTATTCCCCTTCTCGGTCTATTCCCTAAAGACCTAAAAAGAGCATGCTACAGGGACACTGCTACATCGATGTTCATAGCAGCACAATTCACAATAGCTAGACTGTGGAACCAACCTAGATGCCCTTCAATGGATGAATGGATAAAAAAAATGTGGCATTTATACACAATGGAGTACTACTCTGCATTAAAAAATGACAAAATCATAGAATTTGCAGGGAAATGGATGGCATTAGAGCAGATTATGCTAAGTGAAGCTAGCCAATCCCTAAAAAACAAATGCCAAATGTCTTCTTTGATATAAGGAGAGTAACTAAGAACAGAGTAGGGTCGAAGAGCATGAGAAGAAGATTAACATTAAACAGGGATGAGAGGTGGGAGGGAAAGGGAGAGAGAAGGGAAATTGCATGGAAATGGAAGGAGACCCTCAGAGTTATTCAAAAGTACATACAAGAGGAAGTGAGGGGAAGGGGAAAAATAATATAAGGGGGACAAACGAATGTCAGTAGAGGGAGCAGAGAGAGAAGAGGGGAGGGGAGGGGAGGGGGGATAGTAGAGGATAGGAAAGGCAGCAGAATACAACAGACACTAGTATGGCAATATGTAAATCAATGGATGTGTAACTGATGTGATTCTGCAATCTGTATATGGGATAAAAATGGGAGCTCATAACCCACTTGAATCAAATTGTGAAATATGATATATCAAGAACTATGTAATGTTTTGAACAGCCAACAATAAAAAATTAAAAAAAAAAAATATATATATATATATATATATATATATATCCCAAAGGCATGCCCAGGGTGCTCATCTCCTTCCACAACCTACCTGTCTTCAGTCACCACTCACTTAATTCCCATCAGGAAATTAATTCATTGATGGGTTAAGGACTTCTTAACCCAGTCATTTCACCTCTTGGAATGTTTCAAGCACAAGATTTTGGGAACACCTAGTATTTAAATCATAATAATGATCAATTTGTTCAAGAACAATCATCCTTATTCATATTTATAGTAGGATCTAAAAGTCTATTTCACATTTTCTTCACTCCATCACTTAAGATGGAGCCACATAATTTTCTCTAAAATGACATACAGTTCTATTATTTGACAATAGAAACTTAAGCATCGTTATTGCTCTATTCCCTCAAATGTACAAATACACATGCCAGTGATGTGTAAACTGTTATCAAGATGTAATATCTATCAACACACTCCCTTAGAGATTCTAGATTCTGTCAGTAATAACACAATAGGTGAAATAACTGAGTCTACCAATTGCAAATTCATCAATTAAAAATATTCACCTAGAATATTCAAATATCAATTTCCTCCTAAGGCAGAATTTCAAGCTAAGATTAAACGTTTATTAACACTGCAGTGTTTCAAACATACTTTGAAGTTAATAATTAGTTCTTTGTGCACTTTCCTTCTCTTCTGTGTGCATTTACCCTGATTGGTGAAATGATACAACCTCTTAGCAAGCTGGAATCTAGTCACCTTGAACACTTTCTTTCTCTACTGGGAAAAATGTAGGCAATCATTGGATCACAATGATTATGTTTAAGTGTCTTTTGAATTCACCCACTTGACTTCATTGCCATCAGTGCAATGTAATGTAGCACCGTATTCATAATCAATTATTTTAATGTTTACTCCTATAGTAATTTTTGCAACAATGTAAGTTTTGGGGAGGTATCATGACTATTATCCTAACCACTCAACCATCTAAAACTTGTTACATTGTCTCAAATGTACTAGATCAGTAAATATTTGTTAAGTTAATGAGTGAACACATTTTTACTACCACTAATTTTTGCCAGGTTCCCTTTCCGTTTGACTGAATATAGTAGGACGTGTGAGGGTCTATAAATATAAATTTAAAACATTCCAGAGAAGCCATGAAACATGTAAGTAAATTAAGTGTGAGTGCTATGGTCATTTTGGTCATAAACAAAACAAAACAAACAAAACAAAACAAAACAAAAAACACCAACTATAGTTCCAGCAGACAAATGTGTTAGAGAGCTGCCTGATTTTGCTCTTCTTTGTCTCTATTGGAGGAGCTCCAGGTAGATGCTGCTTTATCAGTTTGGAGCCAGAAAACTGATGAAAACAGTCCATGATGAAAATGTAATGTGAGAGAAATAAATCTTTGTAAGCCAGTGAGATTTAGAGGATCATTTGTTGCCTCTGTATGGCTACCTTATGCTGCCAGAGGACTGGTTAAAACATTAACTTATTTTTATTCTGACCTTATGCTATCCAAATTGTATTTTTTCTCTCTCCATTAAATGCCTTCCTTTGAAGTCAAATGGCATAATTGAAGTCTATGCAATCCATAACAGAATAATAGTTTATATCATATATAATAGAATACATATGATATAATGAAAAAAATGATATTGATACATATTTTAAAAGATCAAAAATTTATTATATTATTTTATATGCATTCTTTAGCTTTATTAACATTTGGAATATAAGATTTAATGACATCTAGTAGTTACTTAATTTTCATATCATGGCTAAAGTATATGATTAAAATACTCATTATTCCTATTTCTGAACTGTTGCAGAAACTGTCAACATTACCATGACTTAAATTCTTATTTATAAGAAAATGCTGTTTTTCAGAGAGAGGAGTCTTTAAAACTGAGGCAATATGTTTTTCTTATTCAATTTCAAAGGAAGCTTGAGTTCTATCCACAGATATCCAACAGGATTTGGGGACTCCAAATACGGAATTGGTGATGCAACAGAGAGAAGTTTGTCAGGGAAAAAAAAAAGATATGGAAGCTCTAACCAAAACTCTAAAGTGGTTTCTAAAAGACTAAGTAAAAAGGAATGGATTCTATTTACTTCTCTTTAGAATGATGCATAAATAGAAAATGTCCATTAAAAAAAAAAAAAACAGTTTTCATAGTGTGCTAAAAGATTCAAGACAAGCTATCTTATCAATCTTATCAATTTCTTCAGAACTTTTGATAAGTTACCAAATGAAGATCAGAAAGTAAGTTCAATATTTAAAGCCTAAGAAAAATATTAAAAGAAAATAGTGAATGAACATAAAATATTAACTTTTTAAAATGGGCATCTGTTCTTGTTACAGATTTAATGCTGAGCTGCTGCTTATTTCACAGCAGCAAATCATCCATCACGTCATGAATGTACTTGCTACACCAAGGAACTATCACTTCTATTAGGCTGAGTAAGTTGAATGGAGTCCTCTTCAGCTCAGTAGCATCCATGTACACACATATGTCACAGTATGTTTGTGTTGCATAGAAAATAAGTTCAAAAGCATCCACTTTTAATAATGTACTTGGTGAACTATTAAATTTAACTCCTTTAGTTGCATTTAAACATGGAAATATAAAACTTAACAGTGCAATGAACCACCAATTAAACTTACCTAAATAAAATGGTTTACAATAGTCTTCAGGTTTTAAATTATTATTGAGTATTTTCATTTTATACTTAAAAATTCCTATTACCCAGAGTGATAGGAATATTATTCCTAAATAAACCAACAAAATAGTCATCCAAGAACATAAAATGGAATATAGCTTTTGCATCTATGTAAGTGTGTGTGTGTGTGTGTGTGTGTGTGTATATATATATATATATATATAGAGAGAGAGAGAGAGAGAGAGAGAATGAGAGAGAGTGCATATATGTGTGTGCATGAAATAGTGTGTATATTAGATTAGCAAGTCTAAATATGAAGTCATAATTGAACTCCTTGAAAGAGAGAACAGAAACCAGAAAGTCATTAAGGAGAATACTGAAGTAATTTTGAATTTTCAACATTGTAATGTTTTATGGTTTCAATGTAATATTTTTTTCAAAATATAAGTGTATTCATAAGTCTCTCCACTTTTTCTTTTTCTTTTGTTTTTGTTTTGGTTGGAAATGTGATTATAAGAATCAAAGAGTTTATAAAAATTGTGAAAAATAAAGATTGTACAATTTTGAGCCTCACCCCCATTCTGGATTCCTCCCCCCACCCCATAGTTAGAATCACTTATACTTATCCATAGGCTTTATATAAATTTTTACATATTTTTCAAAGAAAATAATGTAAGGCATAGACACATATGTGTGCATGTATATGGTGACATCTTGCTCTGCAATTTGACTCTGTATCTCTTACAGAGGCCCATCTTTTACTATTGTCTTGTTTCATTGTTCTTAGTATACCAAAACAGAATGCTGACATGGTCACAGAGCAACTTTTGTTCTCAATAGAACGATGTGTGGACATTATATTTGTGTGTGTGTGTTTGTGTGTGCACGTGCGCATGCGTTTTTGTGTGTGTGTGTGTGTGTGTGAGAGAGACAAAGAGAGAGAACTACAATGAAAACAAATAGAAACTACCCTATAGTCTATATCTTGTAATAACAACACAGGATGAGAAACTGCTATTTTACATCATTGTAGTCTTGTTATGTAATGTGATGGTAAATGAACACATGGGACACGTAACCAAAAATAACTTTTTTTTTAGTGTAAAATTTACCATTTTAATCTCTGGAAGGTATACAGACAGTGCTATTTAGTGCATTAGAAACTAAAATGGTGCATTGGTAGTCAGGGGATATGTGAGGGGTAATGTGGAGTTGTGGATTAATTGGTACAGAGGTCCAGTTGAGGAAGTTGAAAGGTTCTGGAGCTGGACACCTCCTTTTCTTATATCACACATAAATAAAACTACTTCCAATGAAATTATGACACAAAATTTTTGTTCAGTTTGTTTCCAGGTCTGCTATAATGGTGAAATGTACTCATATGAAAGAGCTCGAAATTTCTTGGACCCTGAGTTGCATTTCACATTGTTACGTGCAATTCTTCTGTAATAGCTTCATTTACGTGTGTGAATTTTACTGTCTCATGTCACAAAATACGCTTAGTTTGTGCTTTGCTAGGAGGTGAGGGATGGTGGTCTTTCCTCCAACTGTGTTTGTTCCAAAGTCAAATTTATGTCACTATCTTTGATTCCAATGCTGTAACCTCTAGTTTCCTGTTGGAGAGGTGTAAATGTTCCTTTTAGTTTCAGTTCCAAATTACATTGTAACCATTTTGAAGTCAGTGAGAGAAAACTAATTTCACACATGTGGTGTCAAAAATGTGAAAAATTAACCTGTAAAGACAGTGACCTGACAGCCATAACCTCATCTGCGTACACTCAGAAAATGGCATCTTTGCTATAGCTGCTTCACTGCTGACAGCAATAAGACAAAATAAGTTTTTAGATATATCCCAATTCAGAAGTGCTCATCTGGAACAATATCATCACTTATGCATTGACCTGATGTGGTGTACTGGCAAAATTCAATGATGACAGAAACTTTCTTTCTTAAATTCTGTAGAAAATATGTTCCAATAAATTTTATACAAGAATTCTATCTACCCCTATTATTTAATTTATCTTCATTATCGCTAAGTTAATATAATGTGAATGCCTTAGAAGTTCTGTGAATACAAATTTTTCCAAAAAATCCAGGGCCCACTTTTAAAAGGTTAATATATCATCCTTTGCATCTATGACAAACTGATTAGAGGCTATTATTAATGTTTCTGTAGCTAGAAGCCTTGTTGAAAGAAAAGTACCCCAAAATGGAAAATATGTCTGTTAGCATGCACCATTTCTCTTGCCAGTACCATATTTTGAAATAAAAGGCTTCAAAAATTCTGTATAAAAAGGCAAAAACAAGTATTTCAATCATTCAGGTCATATTCAAAAGATCAAATGTCAAAAGTGACTGTAATTGATACAGTTTGTACTAGATTATTTAGTTGCTAAAAAAGAGGAATGTTGAACAAATAATCTTTAAATTCAGAAGTAATGATAGTTTTATAGGTTTTGTTTGTTTGTTTTAAGTCAGGCAACAAAACAGACACATTTAGAGTTTAAAATAGAAATGGCTTGTTCTATAGCCTAGTTAAGCAGTAGCTCTCCAAGTTTGCTCCTGAGAAATTCAGAAGCTGTTTACATTCCCAAAATACACTAAAACAGGAGGTATAGAGCTCAATAGGGAAGAATGGATCCCCAGGGGTAATCATCCCTACCAAAATAGGGGAAGGAGCTATCAAGACAGCACTAACAGCTGTCCATTACATCTTAACAAATGCTTCAAAGTATGTTCAGTTAATTCTCAAACATTAACAAACACTTCTTTTCTTTTTTCTTTTTTCCCCCTTATTTTTCCTACTACAGACAATCGTCTTTGGGCATTTGTGGGGTTTTATCTTCCCCCACTTTTTTTTATTTGTTACTTTTTGGAGGTGGAATTGTTCAGAGATAATTAAATATTTTGAGGTTATTTATGCATATTTAAAATATTGTTCGACAAATGATGTAATAAGTTTCCAATGCCATAGCTTAAATATAGTTTCCTTTATCTTATATGAGAATTAAAGATTGGTGTTATTCCCAATAAACAACTCTGCTTGAAGTTCAAGGCATTGTTCCATTTCCATCATGTCCCATTAAGCAGAAAGAAGGAACGAGTAGGTGGGAAGAAAAAATATGAACTTCAGAGACAGAATAAGCATTGCTAAATTAAGACTTTACACTCCCCAATCCATAGTATCCAATATCCAAGCTGTAGAGTTAGTAAGAGAAAATCTCAAAGAAACAAAGTAGTGGTTATTTTAATTCACTTCCCTCATGATATGTCAATTGTGGAGACCAAGAAAGAAACAAGGTAATAAATTACCTAAGTATTAACTGATGAGGCATATCATATACTTGAAACACACATATATATAAAATATATTTTACATATTTAGTAGTTAAATACATATATATTTTAAATTTGCTTAAAACATTTAATTCACTAACTTTCATGTGCCTGTAGACTCTGGCTAAATTTTTCTGTATATGTATGTGCAAGTCAAAATATAAAAAAATACATTTGTATTTGATTTTACACTCTTATAGACAAAGAATTAAACTTGAAATTAGTAACAAAGAGTAAATCCTCTTACTGGTGAAGCTCTATATCAGTAAAGCTTTCCTAGATAATGCTTGATTAAATCAAGAATTAAATAAAATATGTTTGAAAATACAATATACATGTAAATATATAGGGCTAGTAGAAATGGTGTCTGGAATAAATTTTATAGCATCAATTTTTAATATTACAACATAAGAATAAATAATTTTTTAAAAAAGTAAATAAGAAGATAAAAATTTTAAAATAAAAACAAGACTAAATAAAAAAGGATTTAAAATAAAGTCTCTAAATTGATTATAAAATACTCTAAACAAAACAAGATCTTGATTTTTAAAAAAAAATCTATAAAATTAAAATAAATAAAGCAAAGTCACTAGTATAAATTGTAAATTATTGGAGCTATAATAATAGATGCAAAAGAAAAAAAAGTGCTTACAAATAAAAATTTTTAACCACATGCAAATGAATTGACCATCTTGTTGAGTTAGCTAAAATTTGATGGAATACATGTGAAAAAATAATAAGAAATGTTATCCAGGATTACTGCATAGACATAGGGAAGTTTCATCCTACACAATGATAGTAGCCTAATCCACTTCACATCTTACCCTGGACAGTCCCACACCTGAGGAAGGAAGGTTATTTTCTGTATTCACAGAATGGTTCTGTATGATTTAGCTTTATCTTTTCTGACTCTACAGGAGTACAATTTCTTCCAGACTATTTGAGCTGGGCATTCAATCAAGTGCTATCAGCTCTCCTACGTCTCAGTCCTTCAGAGCCAGCCTAGAATAGATTCTCTCAGCCCTCAAGCTCCCATGCCTTTGAATTACATCACAGGCCTTGCTGGGTATCCTGCTCATGGGCAGTAGATGATGGGACTTTTCAAAGCACTTTTCAATTCACTTAAGTCAATACCTTAAAACAAATTTCTTCCGAGAGAGCCAGGTAGGTAGGTTGGTAGACAGATTCTGTGGGTTTTGTTTTTCTGGTGAACAATGATTAATATAGGTTTTGCTATCAGGAGTGGTTCAGAGGAACATAATGTATTTTTTTTTAAAAGTGTTTTCAGGGTCATCTCTGGATTTTCTAATCTTGTTAGATTGAAAGACACCAATGATCTTGATTCCAGTAGTTTATAGAACTCTGATTGGTTGTATGACTAGGCAATATAGATATAGGAGGTATCTGCATTGGGCATTTTAACTCAGCCACTTATAAAGAGGAAAGAGCTGGGTAACTATGGACAAAATAAAATAATTTTGAACACTTGTGTAAAAATAATGAATGAAATAAGGTTGGCTAGTTCCTCACAATGTTTGTTGGGCAAACTTGTAAAAGAAAAAGGTGAGCTCAGGGATTACAGTTCCCAGACCAAAGGCTGCCTAACTGCCTTGCAGGTATTTATGTGTGTCCTGAAGGAAGCCCTTATCTCCTATAGCATTAGGGCTAAGGTTGTCGAAAATCAAATACAGAATGTCATCCTGTGTCTGCATGAATTAAAAGCAAATTGATCTCCCAAATTTTCAGGGAGTCTGCTGTTTTAGTCAAAAATCAAAATCTATAAATTGGAAATGTGTAGAAAGATCTTGATGAAGTGTCAGACTTTAAAGTCATCAATTCTAGTGAATCTTTTATGCCAGCAGAAAAAGGCTCTTAATCCCCATGGCAGCAACATTGTGAAATTGCAGTGACAGTGGCCTCCCCAGTCCTAGTGGTGTCATACTTTATACCCTAACCAAGTGAATGCATTTTGCATTGCCTGAGAGTACCTCAAAACCCACCTCCCTAAATATACCCAGTTCGTTTCTGGGGAAGATAGTGATGATGTTTCTCAGTACCTGTATGTATCATTTCTATTTGTTTCTAGACTTACTGCACAACACAAGTTTCAGCATATCCTAAGAGTTGAGGTATATACCAGGAGGATGAGGTTATGACCCAGGAGGCTGTATGCTGTACTCCTAAAAGAGCCACTTGGTTTTATAATTTCGACAAACTAGTTCATCTTCTTGGGGATAGATATGAAGGGGATAGACACGAAAGATATGAGATTGGGATGTAAAGAAAATAAAGTTGGATCAGGACAGATTTATAAATGCATGCACAATAAGCAGAGATTCAATTTGCTTTACCTCAGGGAGTAACAACAACAGTTGATTTTTGTTTGTCTGAACATAGGTAGAAAGGTATTCCACCTTGACTCAATTGGAAGGGGCAGTGCAGAATTGGTTTAACTAAAGTTTGAGGACATTTAATGTTGAAATGTAATTATTGTTTAAGACATAACTAACCAAAGTGGGAAGGTCTAGGAGACACACCTTTTCCTAATACTATGAGAAGAAAATGTGAAGTGAACCCAAAAATGTGTAAGGTGAACCCAAATCCCTTTGGTGGATTACTCTTGTCTATAGGTTACAATATGTCATGGGAACTGTAGCCACTGATTTAAGGGAAACAAATGCAATAGAAGTAATCAGAGCCTTTGATGTCTCCAAAGACAACATGGGCATGGTTACCATAAGGGACAATAAAATGAAAGGAGCAATCAAAATAACCTGACATGCACAGACCTATATCATGATAACTTGATCATGGTATTTCTAGAATGAAAGAGATGGAAATCTACTAAATTTTTGCTTAATCTGTGCAAGCAGAAAATTCTATGTCAAGTGAACAAAATTCTGACATGAATTACAAATTTCAGGTCCCTCAATCAGTGTCCAGATTGGAGTCAGTTTATAGATCTATAACAGAACTCCTTGAATGAAGGAGAGTCAGATTCCCTTAAAAAAAAACTTTAGTAAAGGGATTTACAACTTTTTTTCATCATTGGGGAAAAGGAAGTAATTAGACCTTAAAGTGACTACTGAGCTGACCCTGATTCCAGGAGACCCCAAATATATCTGTGATACCTCACCCAGTCATTATAGGATTTTATGGAGTTTAAGTTATCAGTGGAGTTTAATCTCAGGTCCATCTCCTACTGGGATTAGTGAGTTCTCAAAGTTGTTCAATGGTTATTTTCCCAGCTTCAGATATATAATTGGAATAAGCATACTTAGAAACTGATAAAGTGCACACATTAGCTCTCTGATTTGTGAAGGGAGATCTATTATGTTGGGAAAGGCAATTAGAAGCTGTAAGATTTCCCTCAAAGAAAAAAAAAAGTAAAAGAATAAAATGAACATGAAGCAAAAAAAAAAAAATAGTGCAAGAGTTGCAAGCATTAGTATCATGAGGACTGAAAAGGGTGGTGAGTCCCACCACATTCCTATCCATTGCTCCCATTTGGCCTGTGCAGAAGACAACAGATCTTGGAGAATAGCAGTGGATTATTGTAAGTTTTGACAGATATGGCTTCATTTTTTGACCAAATTAATACAAAACCTGGTACTTAATAAGCATCAATATTGATCTGAAAAATGCCCTTTTATTCATTAATGTTTGCAATGTCTGCTAGAATAGTTTCTATCAACTTGAATGGCCAGCCATGTAGCTTCTCTGCCCTATAACATGGTTGTATCAGTTCTCCAGCCCTGTGATATTCTTTAATTTGCAGGGATCTTGATCACCTTTCCCTTAATATTGATTAATTTGATTGAAGAAATTGTACTTATTGAGCCTAACCACTACTGTAGACTTATTGTTAAGATATTTATATGCCAAACAATTTACAAACCTGGTAAAATTCAGGGTCCTTTTACCTCAGTGAAACTTCCAGGACTCCTATGGTGTGGGACATATCTAAACATCCCTTCACAGATGAAGAATAAGTTGTGGCTATGGCACCTCCCACAACCAAAAATGAGGCACAATGTCCAATGCTTACTTCTGTATTTCCCAGGAAACATGTTCTTTATTTGGGGTGTGTTACTCTATCCCATTTATTGAATAAAAAATGTTCATTTGCAAGAGGCTCAAGAAAAATCACTTTAACAAATATAGGCTTTTGTGCAAGTTGCTCTGACACTTGGACCTAGCAAGCACTATCATGCTTTAAGTGATGTTGGCAAAAGAGGATGTGGTTTGGAGACATCAATAGACCCTAGATAAGTGAATGGAAATGTGGCTGTCAGGATTTTAGAGTATATCCTACTTACCAATGAGGATAACCCCGACTACCAAAAAGCTCTTATCCTGTTACTGGGTCTTAGTGAAGACAAAAGGCTTATCTATGACCACAAATTTATCATGCATTTTGACCTACCAATCATGAATTTGGTATATCTGACCCACAAAGCCTTAAAGTTGGGCATTAACAGCAGTACTCCATCATCAAATAGAAGTGGTGCATCTGTGCACGGGCCTGTGTTGGCTCTGAATGTGCAAGTATTTTACATAAAGAAGTGTCACAAATGCCATTTGTCCCCACTCCTGCTAT
The DNA here is from genome assembly GCF_021218885.2 of Marmota monax. NCBI lineage: Eukaryota > Metazoa > Chordata > Mammalia > Rodentia > Sciuridae > Marmota > Marmota monax. The sequence continues at coordinate 229,536 of NW_026693687.1, forward strand.
GTTGCTACCTTTTTCCAGGTTGTACCTGTGGACTCATGGAGATATTTCTATAGTCAGTTTTATTATATAGATTTCCTTGGGTCTGAAGAGTAATTTTTTTCTATATATTTCAAAAGAAACTATTTGGCTTGTACCTTTTATGATTTATAATGCACCCTACTGTGTATTTATTTAGTTTATTTAGAAATTTTGTCTTTATGAATGTAGTTGTCCATTTTCTTCCCCTGATTTTGGAATTTGAGGTCATTATTTCTCTAAATAGGCTTTTTCACCAATATTCAGTCTTCTCTGCTCAGGGACTCATATGTACAATTCACTTGATGGGGTTTGAAAAGGCACACAGTCTTTATCTGTTCAATTCCCCTTAGCTTTGTTCCACTCTCTGGCAAATTTCAAATGGCCTGTCTCCTATTTAACCAATTCCTTCTACTGCTTGATCAAGCTTGCTGTTGGACTACTTTAGTAGACTTTCATGTTTAATTATGTTCTTCATTTGAAAAATTTTTATTTTATTTAATTTTTATAAATCTTTATCTTTGTCGATATTCTGACTTTGTTCATGTATTATTATCCTTATTTAATTTGGTTGTATGAATACTCATAATTTAAAACTTACTAAACTTCCTTAGGAGCCTTAATTTTTATTCTTGGTAAGGCTCTTCATAATTTCATAGACATTTATTTTGTTCCTTGCTTATATTGTCACTTTCACCGATCACGTTTCTTTATTCTTCATATTACTCATACGTTTGTCTTGGTGTATTCAAAGATGAAAAACTACTATCTCTCTCAGTTTTTATGGACTGTCATCAACCAAGGAAATCCTTCTTTGAGCAGTCCAGCTGGAGATTTTGCAAAACTCTTTCAAACCTTATGTGTAATATATCCTTAATGGACTTCAGCATTCAAAATCTGAATAAGAGGGATTTATTGGTTTCTTTCTTTGCTCAACTTATGATCCTGTAATTTTTACTCCTTCAGGTTTCTTGCTGATTTGCAGTTTCTTAAAATGACATGTGGGAAGCATGCTCCACCACTCTCCCACCTCCATAAAGAAGCCTTAAATCCTATTTTTCCAGTCTTTCACAGCTGTGTGGTTGATACAGGAAACCACCCATCCCTTTTTCCTTGTTACCAAGTGCCCCCACCAAATAATTCTGTCAGCATACCTAAAAGATGAGACAGAAAATAACACTGTGAGCAGTAAAAAAAAAGACCAAAATGTTAAAAAAAAAGTATTCCAATCTCTCTTTTCTGCAGAAGATGTAGTTGCAAGCCAAGATCTCTCTGAGCTCTATACTGTGCCAGCTTGTCAAGAGCTGACATGGATAAAGTAAAAGTGCCCTTCTTGCCCATTTCAAGTCGGCTGTCCTTAACTGTGTGCTCATTTGGAATACTGTAACATCTTAACTGGATTTTTGCACTTTCCATTAAGATATTTGGATCTATATATAATTGTTAAATAAGTTTAAATATGAAGAAACAAGGTCTGGGACTTCCTATTCTCCCATCTTGCTGATATTACTCTTAGTATTTGTATTGTTCATGTTGTGCTAAGAACATCAATAGAATACTTTAAAATCACTTTTGTACATATTGTAGAATGTAACTAGTGAATAAATGTATCAATGCTGTGGGGAACCAGGGTTCTCAGTGTGAGAAGACAGAATCAAATGTGAGAGGATGATAGGAATAAGGGGAAACTTATAGAATTTTTTAATTGCATTAATCTATATTTCTATATTTATATTCCTAGGTATCATATTTTTTCTAGCCTTAAACCACAAGCAATGTTATAGCCAATGTGCTTAGCTCTTATTTTTGAAATATCATTCTGCGAGTTCACGACTAAAGAAAACAATAATTCCAGCACTTTAGAAGAGACAGTCTTCTTTACTATTGATCTATTTGTTTATCTTCACAAAAGTATAGTGTCCTGATTACTCTCTTTCTATAGTAAATCTTGAAATCAGATAATGTCAGCTTTCTAAAATGTGTTTCTCTCAAATTTGTTATTTTTCAAAATTGTTCTGACTATTTGAGGCCTTTGAATTACATATAAATTTCACAATCACCTTTTGATTTTTTGGACACACTGCTATAGGGTTAAATAGGGTTACATTGACTCTGTACACCAATTTGAAGAGAATTTGTTTCTTAATACTATCTTCTAATTCCACAAGGATTGCATCTCCATGTATATAGACTTCTAAATTCTTTCACCTATATTTATAGATTTCACTGTAAAATGTGTGCACTTCTTTTATTAAATATATGCAAATTTATTCCATCTGATGATGTTTTAAATGCAATCTATATTATATTTGAATTATTTTATATATTTTAAATATATTTTTAAATTATTTTTTATATATTTTGAATTATTTGATGTTAGTATAGTGCCCCATTCACCTCATGGAGCTTTTCTATAATTCTTTGCAGATAAAAGGAACTCTTCCTTTCAAATTTGATAATAGTATTGTGTTTAGGGAACAGAATTTGGAAATGTCAGAAATAAAAACAAAATTTGTAGAGAAGATGGTTGGATAAGTGGTGGCTGTGGGGGAGACAGAGACATAGAGTAAAAGACAAAGACAGATTGGTTTATGGGTTTGGCAACAGACTCAGAATGTGGAACCAAAGGAAAGAAAAAGAACTATGTTAAATCATACTTTCTTCTTAGTAAAATAAATGCTGGAAGAAAATTGAAGAATTTTTAATTTGTATTACCCAAGAGCTCAAAATATATATTAAACATTTAGTTTAAGGAGTGTAGAATCCAGAATGAAGATGTGAATTAGAACACATATAGTCATGACATTTTTTAAGTGGACGTAAAATTCAAGGAAGAGGAAAGACAAGAAAAACGTTCAAAATGTCTCACCCTGATTACATTTGTGAAGCAAAATACCAACCTTAAAATGTTTTAAACCATTTGGATTGCTTTCTGAATTGCAGAATGCCAGATATATAAGTAAATGAAAAAGACATAGTTTTAATTAAATGGAACTTTTTTTTTTCAAAGCAGTATGTGTTCATCTTGAATAAGTATATAAAGTTTGGTAAAGTCTTTATTACTTTCTCTGAATCAATTTGACCTTTTAGTATGTTTCTTCAGATTACTGATGCTTTGGTACATTCCCTTTATTAAGTCATATTTTTGAATTTCATTTTACAAAATTATTTTGCAAAGGCTTGAGAGTTACCAGTTGTATGACTTTGTGTAAACCTTTCTCTTACTTATAGACACAGTTAGAGCATAATTATAACCCATTAAGCTCTCGTTTTTAACATGTGTCAAACACTGGTGAACAGCAAGCCTGGAGAGAATCAGCAGGGTGCTGACTTTTCTTAAGAAACTCTCTTCCAGAAATATAATAGATGGAATGATTATTTAGGAAGCACTGATAGAGCAATATATGTCCATTACAGGAAATGCTACTTTCCTTTTGAACTTTTGAAACAAAGGAATAAATGTGCAACAAGAAGTATGAATGAATAAAGATTAAATTATAAAGAATAAATGACAAAGAAGTTGTAAATATGCATGGGATTTATTGTATCTTAATTATTCATAGCTAAGATTTTGACTAACATTTATAAGGTTTTTATCTGAATGTTGAAAACTGAATAGCGATTGATTGAAAGGAAAGAAGAAAAAGAACTAGATTTATTTAGCTTTTCCATTTTTATTAATAGTACTATACATTCAATTAAAGCATTGAAAATCTTCTTAATACTTTAGTTAAGATTCATGTCTTGATTTTAAATACAAAGATACCAGATTTCTTTAAAAAAAGTTATATACCCTAAGATCATTGCAAAATATATATATTTTAACATATTTGAGGTGGAATAAAAAATAATGCCCAAAATATATGTAAACATTCTTTAGAAGTACAAATATGACTTTATTTGAATAAAAGACCTTTCTTTGCATGTATACTTATGGTCCTTGAGGTAGGTTACCTAAATAGTACTCTTCTGACAGACAAAACACCAAAAGACATACATAGAAGAGAAAGCCATGTGAAGATACAGGCAGAAATTAGATCCACTAGAGGCCCTGACACCTGGATTTCAGCTACCTTTTCTAGGAACAAAAGATAATACAATTTTTCTCTCTTCTTTTCAAAATAGTCTTTAATTTATAGAGTATATTTAAATTAAGCAATATTGAGTAAAAAAGGTACGTCAATTTCCCATATGTGCAACCACACAAGCACCACATCCTCCACTCACAATGTCTTGCACTAGTGAAACATTGTTACACTTGATAAATCACTTGAAGTTCAAAGCTTACGCAAGAGTTTATGATTAGCATAGTATATTATATGCATTTGGAGAAATTTCTAATGTTACGTACCAACCACTATGGTATTTTAAAAAATATTTTCACTCTTATTAAAATACTGTGTTCCGCAAATTCATCCCTTCTTCATCTCTAACTCTTGGTAACTGATAATTAAAAAAAATAATAATAATCTTTTAACCTTTTCCAGAATGTCATACAGTTGGGATCATATAGGATGTAGTCTTCTCAGTTTAGCTTCTTATCCTTAATAATATTCATTTAATATTCTTCCATGCCTCTTTATGGATCAAGAGCTCCTATCTTTTGAAGACTGAGAAACATTCCATGTCTAAATATAGCACTGCTCATCCATGCACCACTGTAGGACTTCTTGCTTGTTTCCAAATCTGTCAATTATGAATAAAGCTGCTTTAAGTATACATGATGACGTTTTTATTTCATTTGTATAAATACTAGGGAGCTCAATTATTGAAATGCATGTTAACATTGTGTTAAAATGTATAACAAGTCCAAAACTGTTTTACAAATTGATTGTACTATTTTGCACCGCCACCATCAATTAATGACAGTTCCTTTGGTTCCACATCATTACTAGCAGCCAGTATTAATATTTAGTATTTTGGTCACTCTAATAGGTATGTAGGACTGGGAATGCAGCTAAACAGCAGAGTGCTTGTCTAATATGCATGTAAGCACTGGTTCAATTCCCAGTACCACAAAAACAAAATACAGGCATGGAGTAAGTTTCATTGTTGTTTGAATTTACAACTGTCTAATGATATGTGATGTTCAACATCTCATATACTAATGTGCTATCTGTATGTCTTCTTTGGTGAGGTGTCTGTTCTGATCTTTTGCATTCTTTTATTCTCTTTTCTTTCATTCTTTTTTTTTTTTTTTTTGATACTGGGGTTTAACTCAGGGGCACCTGACCAAGGAGCCACATCCCCAGCCCTATTTTGCGTTTATTTAGAGATAGGGTCTCACTGAGTTGCTCAATACTTCATTGAACTTGTAATCCTCCTGCCTCAGTGGAAGATAGGCATGTGCCACTGTGCCCAGGCGGTAGTTATTTTCTTATTGTTCAACTTTAGGAACTCTTTGAACATTTTGCATAACAATCCTCTATTAGATGTTTTTTGAAAATATTTTCTAACAGTCTTATATGTAATGAGAATGACATATTCTCATTCTTTTCAATTTTGGTTTTAAGAGACCAAGTTTTTTGTTTGTTTGTTTTGTTTTATTTTTATTTTTTTTACACTGTAGCACCAGGAAACCAAAGCAATATTGAAAAAAAAATGAACCTAGTTTTCTTCAATATCTTTTCTTTGTTTAAAAATCAAAATCAAATATTACCTCTAGTCATGTGGAGTATAAAATTCAGAACTAATCCCCGAAGATTAACTTGAATATTAAGGATAAATGAAGAAACTTAAATATCTTGAGATATGGAATTATACATTGCCTTCCCAATATCCTGGGTAGCTTATCCTAGGGAATATCTAGAAATAAGGGAAGCCTAAATTGAAGAATAGCACTCTTGAGTGCATCACAAAGCTTTACTGAGTGGGTCCCTAATAAACACTGCATATTTTCAATTTGGGTCTCTAAAGGATCCCTCTAGAATAAAAGTAATTTGAAATTATGGTTTGACAGAGCCTAAATCCAAAATACCCCAGTTGTTACAATTAGATTAAAGTGATCAGGGATGGCTAAAGTCCCTTGTCTTCAGCCTGAAGCAATCAAAAAAATTCTCTATAGAAAGAGCCCATGATTCTGGGCTAAATTTTTCTCCTGCTTTCAAAAAAGTAACCTTCAGTAATCAGTAAAAATCATCAGGAATTTCAGAATAAAAGGTGAAACAAGGGGCAAAAGGAACTAAAGACTGTACCAGAATTGATCTCAAAATAAATTTGGATTAGGAAATTATACATTATTAAAAATTATAGTCTTTACCAGTTAACAAGCAAACAGAGACTCAAAAAAAAAAATCCCCCTTTATTATGCACTGAGCACTGTTAAAGCATGTTTTACTTATGGACTCACTTAATGATACATGCTATTAATGTGCAGATAAAGAGGATCAGACATTTAGAATATGTTCAAAGTTGCACAGCTCCTAAGATGAAGACCTGAGATTCCACTCCACAAGGCCTTGTTCTATGCTGGTGCTCACTCATACTGTGTCAGACTCACTCTGCCCATAAGCATCTGTTCACTGCTGGGTGGGCCAAGTATTCCTCTGTCATCGACTACCCTTCCTTGTTTTGCTAAAGCTAAACCTTGCCCTGAATTTGTCAGTGTCTTAGTTTTCTATATGTATATTCCTACATTTATTTTCAAACTGAAATGCAATTTACTTAGCGTCTTACTCCTCCCTGATTTTATCTGAACTCTTGACTCCTCAGGTCGAATGCACTCTAACTTTGTTGTATTTCTCTTCACTACACTGCTGAGTTGAACGTCTTTTCCTCTTCATATATCCACCTTGTTAATATTTTTAAGGAGCAAACCTCCCATCCTTTTCCTAACCAAAAATGTCTCTAAGATTCTGAGTTATCCATTTACATGATAAATAAGGGTTTTCTGAGTTTATCTCAAAGAGTTCTTATGTATATTTACATATGTGCCATACTTCTGTATCTTGGTCGTTTGTAAAAATTTGTTTTATTTTATTTTAATTCCTAAAAAAAAACACAGATGTAGATACTTATACATATGAATATATATACACATATATAAATGGATATTGTGTGTCCTTGCATGTGCATATATGTGTATATATATATATATATATATATATATATATATATAAATGTACATATATGTATGTGTGTATATATATATATATTTATATATAAATCCACATTTGTGTGTATATATACATATTATTATCTTCCACAAAATATCTAACAAGTACATAAAATTACTCAGAAAACATGTGGATTTGAAACATTGATTTGTGTTTCTCTTGAAGAATTACGAATTAATGTATCAGAAGAAAATAGAGGCTATTGTGTGTTCTTTTATTTGGATCTCACCCATCAACTGGTCTATCATTTGTCTTTTGACAAAGGCAAAGTGGCATCATAGAGGAATGAGAAATTACTTAATGCACTTCTGGTACTTGGTAAGAGACATTAAAAAACTAGAGAAATGGAACTATGTGAAGGTCAGGACAAACATCTTTCAATTTGATAATCTATTAATACTTATACTGCTGGAAGAAACCATTAAATAAAGATATAAAAGTTTTTGAAAATGCCATTAGGTTTAGCTGAAACTACACTGACATATTCTTTGAAATGACACATGGACTGTTCTTCAAGAGGTATTATGAATGAGTTGTGAAATGTCATCATTTGCACACAAAGTTTTGTGCTGTCTTTCCTGCCGAGTATTTACCATCTCCATTAAAATTAATTGGGATATGAAGGTGGTAAAATTTGATGAGTTATAGTTTGCTTACTCACTTCTTGTTTGCTAAATTAGCTCTATCTACACACAAAAATGTTATTTGGTTCATATTTATTTTAGTTTCAGGTTATTAAACAAGTTTTAGTCTCTGGGTCTGGTATTTGAGAACCAGTTTTCTGTAATTTATAAAATGTTGTGTGAGTAGTACAGATATGAAATTCAAATTTCTGTGCAATGAATTTCTTTCAAATACAAATTTATACAATGTGTTGAATGTTAATTAAGTCTCTTTTAATTAAAGTATCATTTTTACCTTTACGAAAGAGAAAAAATATGTTTAGTATCTTTCTTTGAACAAAGAAGTTTATAAATATTGTCCTTACAACAATCATTGTTAATAAGTAGTATTGCCTCCATTTAAATAAATAAAATAAAAGGACATTAAAATTGAGTCAGTGTAAGTAATTTGCTAAAGTTGAAACACCTTGTATGTCATGGATGGGGAATTAAAAAGTCCATTTCTGTAAGTCTAAACCTATGCAGTTTTTATTGTTCCACATGTTAATAATAGTATGCTTTGGGATGTCTTAAAATATTTTCTCCATCAATGTTGAGCACAGTGCTGTGACATAATATTCATTAAATTCACACTGACTGAATGTCTGTCTTAAAAGGCAATTATTATGAGATTTTAAATGATTCACCTCCTACTTATGAGCCCAACTGCTGTAATTTAATCCTCTCATTGTTTGTAATTCCTACATCAATACCTAAAAGTTAGATTTTGTTATTTTCCATTCTATGTTTGCATAAAATGAAACCCTGGCATTTAATGTATTCAAAGAATAATATCAGTACCAGATACTCTTCTAAGAAGAGTTAAAAAATTGGGGGGGTGGTGATTATGTTCTGTGCCCATATGAATCCTAGGGTTGGAAAAGAACAAAGGTATTATTTTTTAAATCATATGAATTAACTTTAAAAGGCTTTTTTTTTGTTAATTTTTGCAGCAAATGCTAGCTGTGCTTTGGATGTCAGTAATAGGAAAAGTCAACCTACCATAACTGCATTCCATGTATACTGGTGTTTCTGTTAGGTTCATTTGTTAGTTTTCTAGACCATTATTTACCCCAGTTGCTCCCCCAAAGATTCAATGCCTAATTCCTACAATATATTCCTAGTCTATAAAACTACCTTCCTCATTGGGTCCTGATACGCATGTGGTGCTAAAAATGCTCTATAACTTACTAATATCTACAGGAAAAAAACCCATTTCAATTCACAGATCTGATTAGCCAATAATTAACCTCAGTGTAATTGGAAATGGGATGACCAAATGTTATAATCCTCCATGGAGACAGCAAGTTAATATTTTTGTTCTATTAGGTAACAATCAGGAAGGGAATATGCTGTTCAAGTCCCTAGAAATTTCCAAACCTCAGATTGTCCTATTACTATTTTAAAATCTATGCAAAGGGCATAACAAAGGCTCATATCTATTCTGTAGTTGGTGATCCAAAAAGAGACTGGTAGGAGATGAAATCTGAGGCAAAAGGAGCCAAATTCCATAAGCCTTTATATACTATTAAAAATATTGATCTATCCTACACACAGGATTGGAAGTCACTGACAGGTATAAATGGCATGGCAATACCGACTTGTTAAAGAAGCACTCAGGCTGCTCTGGGAAGAATATTACCAGAAGAGGCTAAGGACCACATGGAAAGCCACCGAGAAAGGAAGAGAGGAAATAAAAGAAAAGGAAAAATGGCAATGACAAAGAAAGGGGAGGAGTGACGGCATGCTCGTGTTGAAAACTGTGAGATTCTATTTGTTTTAAGCAGAGCCAACAGAATTTTGCTGAAAGATGGAATGTTGGATGAGAGAGAAAGAAAAGATTAGAAACAATTGTAATAGAATGACTTGAACTGCTGAAAGGTTCAAAATGCCATTTGTCTAATAATGTGGGAAAATCAGAATTTGAGGGTTGAAAGGACAGAGTAATTTCTGACATAAATTTGAAATACCAGTCATATGTCCTTCTGAGAACACTAAGAAAGGAATCTGTGTAAAATTCTCAGAAATATCAAAAAGGAATTTTCTACCTGGGAAAAAATTTAAGGCTTTAAGAATGGATAAAATCAGCCAAAGAGGTCATAGGTCAGTTGTGGGCGAGTTGGGTCTGGACAGGGACACAGGATGCATTTGTAAGAATTGTAGGTGAGGAAAAGTTTATGGGCAGGGAGTTAGGTCATTGAATGATGGTATGAAGGAGTTTATAAAAGATCTCTTCTGATGCTGGGCTTTACTCAGTAAAATAAAAGGAAAGAAAATGGACTAGAGGCTGCAGTTCTGGCTCAGCTCAGCAGTGGAGTGCTTGCCTGGCACATGCAAGACCCTGGGTTCGATCCTCAGTACCACATAAAAATAAATAAATTAATTAATTAAATAAAGGTATTGTGTCCAACTACAGCTAAATAATAATAATAATAATAATAATAATAATAAGAAGAAGAAGAAGAAGAAGAAGAAGAAGAAGAAGAAGAAGAAGAAGAAAATGGACTAAACCTGAAGGTGGAGAGAGAGTGATGATGTTTTGAGGGAAGATCATAGGTTAACTGTATAAATAAGGATTACTAAACATAACTTATTTAAATTATATTGGTTACTATGGCTGTTTTGCACTAATCAGGACCCTCTATACAGAGGAAGAATCCTGGGAGGTTAATCTAAATAGGCCTGGTGTTTTGCCAGAGTAATACCATAAAATGGGGGAGGAAAATAAATATTTTTTTTTTGTATTTTTAATAATGAAAAAGAAACCCCAATATCAAAAACATGCTAAAGATCCTTAAAGACAAATCTCAGTCAAAGGGGCTTTGTGAGCAATTCTGCAATTTTACATAGTCTATATTTTAGAAAAAAAGCTTAATGGAAGAAATTTGTGAACAAGATCAGCACAAAAGGGCCTTGGGTCTTAGACTGTCATTAAGATCAGAAAGACATGAGCCAGGGGCAGTGTACTCTGAGGGACCAAGTGCAAATTTGTCTTTTATTTCTTTCCCTGCTCATTATTCAAATGTAGAGAAAACTTGTGCATGTGAACAAATAAACTAACAAAGAAATTAAATCTTAGGAAAGAGATGCCCCACCTCTGTGGATACAGGACCTGAGGGATGATGAATTTAGTTAGATGCAAGGCAAAAGCCACTACCCATGTAAGAAACAATGAAGGTGGCCTATTGCCTAAAGAAATAGAATCCTAGAACCGGCTGGCTCATTGGCCCATTTTTCAGCAGTCCTGCTTGTGACATTACATGTGAGGTCATGGCATGTTAGGGGGAAGTAGCTAAAGTGTTGGTACAGTTAAGTGATAATATGTGATGAATGCAATCCACTGTGAACTCATCTTGTCAGTCTGAGATGGTTGTGAAGGTGATTCAGTGCAATGAGAACATAAAAATTTACAAGCAAACTGATATTTTTATGCCACCTTCAGTGATTTAAACAAACACTAAACTTATTTAAATAAACATAAACAAAAGCTTATCATCATTCATGAAAGAAAATGAAACTGAAAGATATTGATAAAGGAACAAATATCTATGTATATATATATGCATATGCATATGTAGAAAAACATATGATTTTCTGCAGAAAATTTATGAGATTAAAATATTAAAATGTACATGGTAGATACAATGGAAAATAGGATTAATAATATTTAAAATCAAGGGTAAATGAGAGACTGAGCTTAAATGGCATTGAATTCTCAAAGGCCACCCACTATAATTTTACAACAAAATGAAATGATGAGCTATAAAGCAAGGGATTTGCAAGAAGAAACCTTTCTCATTGATCTCTTCCATTTTAATTTTAGAAAGAATGCTTTTGATCTTTTTTATTCCTCTTAGTGGAATATTTAACTACAGGTTGTGATACAAAGCTGGTGTTCAAGAAGAGTTCAAATGAAACATGTTCTATTGAAAACTATTAAAGACCCGGATTATTTGTTCTCTCGTTCTATTCTTTCTTCCCTTTCTTCCATTCCCTTCCTTCATTTCTTCCTATTATTCCTCCTTTTTTATATTTAAAATAGTTCAGTAAGACTTCACATTAATTTTTCAGGGTTTAAGAGCTGCTTATGTGTTGCTTAATATGTTACAACTTTGAGTTGGTGGCAAAATGGTAATGTAAGCTTTTCATATTCAATAAGATTACAGAAGAAAATCACTGAATATAAGCATAATCCCCTTGCTCAAAGATAGTTGATTTAACAAATTAAGTGCAGTAATTACAATGCGAATAGGAGAGAAAGAAGAAAAGCCATCAAATAAAAAAGTAGAACTTTTGGTTGATTCTTCTGTAAAGATAATTCATTTGTCCTTAAGACTTTCACTTGTATATCTTCCATGTTCAAACATCTAAGAAAGTCATTTGGAAAGTTGTTTTATAAAATAGATAATAATATAATATGTCTCATATAAAATATAAACTCAATTTCAGGCTTATAATCTAATCTATATATACACCTAAATAATTGGAATTCCCTTTCTTCATATGATCAAAAATAAAGCCACTATCAATACTCTTTTTAAATGTAAGACTCTGTGTTTATGGTTAATCAAATATATATTTCCTATAGAAACAGAAAGTAGTATGCAGAAATACCTCACATCAGCACATCGTAAATCAACCCATTGAAGTTCTGTGATATACTCTTCTGAATGTTTTCCCTGCTTGGTCAACACTACCCTTGTACAATAGTGAAGCCAAGTATTCTCATTTTTTTTCTTTCTCTAGCATCCCACATCCAGTCTTGTTCTCAATCTCAGCCCAATTCTCTCAGCCTCCATTGTGTTCCAGAATAATTGAAGCTACCTAACTGAACATCTAAAACCACCATATTTCTCATATCTAATCCATTCTCTATTTTTACCATGTGTGAACTTTTAAAATCAACCATGAATCCGTGATATATCTCTTCTTCATACATTTTGATTGTCCATACAATGTAGTCAGATTACTCAATATATGATTTAATATACCTTACAAGGTACTTATTCCTAAGTCTGACTGTTGTTTAATTATCCTTTGTTCCTAACATTTGTTTGAATGTGTCACAAGAAGGCGAGAATATTAACCACTGATGTACATTATTGACCTGGAATTACAATCAGTGTTCCCCCACAATCAGTGTCCAAATAATCTATCTATACCTAATGATTCCCCTTTTATGCAGAAAAAGTATTTGCTACCTACAATTTCTTGGATACTATGCCTGAACTATCAAGAATGTCAAAAAAAAAGGATGCAATAATTTGTCAAGTAAGTTTTGCAAATGGTCAATGCATAAAATTATTCTCAACCATCTTAAACATTAAAAACGTCAATTAGCATGAATACAAGTAACAATAATTGTTGGCAAGGATGTTGGGAGAAAATGCACGCTCATATATTGCTGGTGTGACTGAAAATTTGTGCAAAAACTCTGGAAAGCAGTATGGAGATGGAGATACCTCAGAAAACTTGGAATGGAACCACTATTTGGCCTAGTTATCCCCTCCTGGGTATATACCTGGGTTTTAAAATTAGTATGCTACAGGGACACCAATGCTGATAGCAGCTCAATTCACCATAGCTAAGGTATGGAACCAAACTAGATGCCCTTCAACAGACAAATGGAAAAAGAAAACAGAGTATATATGCACAATGGAGTATTACTTAGCCATAAAAAATGAATTTTATGACATTTGCTGGTAAATAGATGGATCTGCAGACTATTAGGTAAAGCAAAATAAGCCAATCCCCTAAAACCAATGGTCAAATGTTCTCTCTGATAGGTGAGATAACATAACATGCGGTAGAGGAGGAAAAGGATAGAAATTCAGTAGTCTAGATAAAGGAAAATGAAGGAAAGGGAGGGGAAACAGGAATAGGAAAGACATTGGAAGAAATCTGGCTTAACTGTCCTATGTGCATATATAAATATACCAAAGTGAATCTCTACATTATGTACAACCACAAGACTGAGATCTTAATCATAAGATATACTCTATATTATGTGTGTGTGTGTGTGTGTGTGAGAGAGAGAGAGAGAGAGAGAGAGAGAGAGAGAATGAATGTGCTCTACTGTCATGTATAAGTAAAAAGAACAAATAAAAAATAATGTTGAAAAAATGTATATTAGTACATTGAGACAAAATTTTACAGTAAAATATAGGCAAATTCTAATAAGTAGGTGTCATTAGTTGTAAGACAATAATGGCAGAATTAGATGTATTCCTTGTTACTAGGAAAAAAAATATATATACAAGTATAGTCAAGGTATTTTAGACAGAGGGGAGTGAAAGGAGGGGTGGTGGTATGGGTGTAGAAAGGACAGTAAAATGAATAGGACATTATTACCCTGTGTGCATATATGAATATATGACCAGTGTAACTCTACATCATGTACAACCAGAAGTATGAGACGTTATAATCCATTTATGTATGATATGTCAAAATGCATTTCACTGTCCATGTATAACTAATTAGAACAAATAAAATAATTATAAAATAAAAGGAAAAACAATCTGTGCAAAAAGACAGAAGAATAACTGCATATACCATCTCATATTTACACAATTAAATGTTAGGCAACCATTGGGGAAAACAAGGCAATTATGTTTATTAACTTAAAAAGATCTAGAATAATTTTAGGGGAGATGAGACAATATTCAAGCCAAAATGAATAGTATGATCCAGTTTTAGTAAGAAAACATGCAAAACCTCTTGTGTGAAATGTGATTCCTATTTTGCATAGAAGATACACTTTTGCAAAGGAATTGTATCTAGCAGATATATATGCAGGAAAATAAGTTAGGGACAGAGCACAATTATTAAAGAGTTTTAAACAATTTCTACTGCAGTGCTATGGAAATGTTGCTATTTTTTCATACTTTTAGCAGTTCTGGTCTATCTTTTCATAAAATAAGCCAGAAAAGTGACTTATTTGCATAATAGCAACCCTTTCAAGAGTTTAGCTTTTAGTGATGTAGTGTGAGTGTACTCACCCAAACACACTGCTTCTGGAGAAAGTAAAGGGGGAGGATGTCATTCTAGTTGCGTTCCCTTAGTTCATTAATTCATCTTCTTAGTGGCTGTGATTGTGTGTTTTGCCCAGGATGGATTTAATTAGACGTCTGGCATATTGTCTAGAAGGTCTGGAAACCAGAGTTTCACCAGGGTGTGAGGAATGAAGCACTTTTGTACTTTTGTATAGGAACTGCAGCACAACGCCCTCATGACACAGTAATCCTGGCACCTTTTTTTTTGGTGGGTAAGTTCCAAGACCCACAATGGATGCCTGAATTCTTGGCTTGTACCAAGCCCAATATATACTATTTTTTTTTTTGTAGATATACATACCTAGGAAAAGTTAAATTTATAAATTAGGCACAGTGGGAGATTTATAGTAACATAATAAAAGATAGCAATTATCACAATATGTTGCCATAAAAATTATGTGAATGCAATCATTGTGTGTCTGTGTGCCTCTCTAAATATCACATAGCAGTTTAACCTTTTCACATAATGGAAACACTTTAGTAGCTCTTGTGGGCATATCTGAATTGCCAGCAAAACTAATCAAGCGCTTAAGAGTCATTTTTTTTAATAAAATAAGGGTCACTTGAACACAAGCAGTATGATACCTCAGCAGTCAGTCTGATGGCCAACAAGCCTGAGAGGTGACCAATGGGGGTAGCATGTAAAGTACTGACTCAGAGAATAAAAGGTTGATTTGAATTCCTGTCTTTCTCCTGCAGGAGGGACAGGGACAGCACCAGATTTTGTCATGTTATTCAGAATACCCCATAATTGTCAACTTATAAATTATTTCCAAAATATTTTTCCAAAGTTTTGGATTTAGTGTTTTTGGACCACACTTCATCCAGGTCACTAAAACCACTGAAAACAAAACAAAACAGTACAAACAAACAAAAACAACACAGATAAGGTAAGTATGCCACAAAAATTTACCAACTCCCTGCCCACAGAGACTTTTTGCATACCTTTGGATTTTGACAAAATTAAATGTTTGAATGCCTTGACTGAATATGAAGCAAGTGTCTTGTAGGATCTCAATGAACATTTGTTTGCATATTTTCCATAACTACATTGGTATTTATCATCTGAGCAGTTTTTAGAAATCTTGAAGCTAACCAAATAGAATCATATTCATTTTCTCCACCTGCCAGCTTTTCTAATAATGCTGTTAATAATTAAATATTTCAATCTGTCTGTCCTTCAGCCATAGTCCTATGAGAACTCACTATATTCAAAATTCTTTCCTACATGTGGAGGTCTAATAATGAGACAGTCTGGAGAAATAACAGCACTAATTTACTTGTCCCAGGGTATAACTTCCCTTCAGATTCTATTATTGATCCTCTCTTTATTTTGCTACCTTCCCAAATCACAAATTAATTTCTACTAAGTGAATTAAGTCTCTAAACAGTACAGAGTGGGTGTATCATAGTAATAATGGAATCACATATGTTTAAAGGCCACAAGTTAGCAGGTAGGTTATATTGTTTTATTTTTAATCCTGACAATATTTCTCTTCATAATTATTAATTGATGAAAATGCTGTCCTGGAATTTTCAGGAAGAAATGAAGAAGATTATGGCCATGTATGCTATGAAGTAAGAGTGTATGTGTAATTCCACTCACTACTTCCTTTAATGAGAGTTCCTATGAGATTCTAAGAAACCTGTAGGAGAGAAAGCAGAAGATCAGACTCAAAAGCCTGCAGTTTCCTCAGCTAATCTTAGCCCTGGGGCTATTCATTGCTGTATCGACATAACACGATGAGTATGATGTTATGATTTTTTGTTTTTGTTATTTTTTTCTCCCAATTTCACAAGAATTCACATACACACACATACACACACACACACAGCAATACAGAGCAATCTAGTTAAATACTGCAGGAAAGCTGGATGAACTTTTTGATTAAGTTCTCACACTCTTATGGCGTATTCAGTAGATATATTTATTATATATGTTTTTTGCTCCACAGATTGAATTATGAAATAAAATCACACGTAAAGTATAATTTCTTTTTTTACTGATTTTCTCACTAATTATGATTTTATTAAATGACTATTCAACATACAAAATAAAATTGAAATGCTCAACAACCTTTCCTGCAAAGGTGAACTACTTGGTAATTTAGTGTCCTATAAACACAGAGGGCAATGCCTTAAGTTGAAGTTACTTACAATACATTTCAGATAGAAAAATCAAAATCAGGTCATCAATTATAAAATATTATACATGAAGAGTTTAGAAAAATGCCTAAAAATACTCCATTAATACTAACTCTTATTAAAAAGTAATATAATTGCTCTTGTAATTTGTACAAAATTATTTAATTGATCTTTCCACTTCTTATCCCTTTTAATGCTCAAGTCTAGATTTTAGATCTATGTCTAATTCAGCCAGGTAGATCAAGACTTTTACCACAAGAAATCTGCTCATTTACTGGGAATACAATATTTACTTCATATGATGCTATAATAAAGATAGCAGAAGTTGTTAAGCTAAAATACATTCCATTTTTCTCCTGGGAGGAAGTGAAGGTACATCTCCTCCTAGAAATATGGATCTAGTCAGGCTGTGGGCTAGTGTTGAGGAAAACACATTTACACTATCAAAATGTTTTCAACGGTGTTGTTGCAGACCACTGATAAAATATTTCAATAATTAAATATTGGGAAGAGATAAGAAAAACACCTGTTCTAAGTTGCTCAGTTTGCAGGTAATATACATAATGGAATAGGAGACCATATATATTTATCAATTCCATTTAAAGTAACTTTTATATTTATAATAATAATTTATTATAAATTTTACATTTATAGTAAATATATTTTATATCTATAGTAATAATATAATAATATGATTTTATATTTGTTATAATAATTCATTATATTTATAATAATAAAATGGTGAAGAAATTAAAAAATGCATTTAAACTTTTGTTCAGTTGTTATTCAGAATAATAATATCTAGGCTTTATTTCTAGGGATTCTTTGACCATATCCTCTTATTAAACATCTGTATATTATTAAAATGCTGTGTAATATTTTGTTTACTGCAGCTTGTGAACAAAGCAGGAAAATGACACAATTTAATATTTTTCTTATAGACGTACAAAACTAAAATAAGTGTAAACTTATTTTAATGAATAAATTTGTAAAGATAAAAATAAAATATTAGTGTATTATTATCTCTCTCACATACTATGTATAGTTTCCAGGTTTCACCAAAGACCAAGTTTAATAACATTTCTTCAGAATCTCATGGTTAAAGCATTAGTTTTTGAAATGCTTATTGATATTGATTCTTTATTGCTATTGATAACTTGATTTTTTATAATTAATATCAGTAATTACAATATTAATGTAACTTAATTTGGATGTTGAACTAATTTGAAATTTTTGATTATAAAAAGTATGATTTTTCAAAAGAAAGGAAATAAATTATATTAAATAAAATAAATTAATAAAATTTTAAATTATCATATCTCCTTAGAAATCAACTCCCAAATTCTACTGTACTGGAGCCATTAATTCTTCTTAAGTAACTAGAAGATACTTATTAAAACATATCTTTTAATCAAGCCACAAAATTAATATTTACTAAATATTAAAGTAGTAGAGATTTATTATTTAACCGTAAGTGCACTACTTTATAAGATGAATCCTGAATTTTTTTTAATTTTAGACAAAACAAAAACTTTAAATTTTGTAAAGCAACTTAGGTCAACTAAAGTACAGTATTTGGAAAAACTCAGCATATAGCTAAACTTTCCTTACAGGGCTAGGGATGTAGTTCAGTAGCAAAGCACTTGCTTGGCATGTTCAATGCCCTGGGTTCTATCACAGAAATGCAAATAAAAAAAATCTAAAAATTCCTCACAGAAAAATAAATAACTGAATTTCAGTACTAAATCTGAAAGTTGAACAAAAATAATTCTAAGGAAAAAAGAGTTTGATATAAATATTAAATTTATTTATTAATTTATTATTAAATAAGCATTAATTTGTTTCTATTTCATTATTACTTAAGTTTTGTTTTGGAATGTTTCGCATTGGGAAAAGTTCTCCTGATATGTCATCACAAATTTTTATTTTTCTTGTTTTATTGTGAGGAAGTAGAATTTTTACTATTTATAACTTGAGATCTACTTTAAATATGCTGCTTTGCTAAATTAGTAGTGATTGTTTAAAGATTTTTTTGATCCCATGTATTCTTGAGATATAGTGGTGAGTAAACAGAAAATGTGTTTAAACTTCTTGTTTAGTTGGAATTTCTTG
The DNA here is from genome assembly GCF_021218885.2 of Marmota monax. Classification (NCBI taxonomy): domain Eukaryota; kingdom Metazoa; phylum Chordata; class Mammalia; order Rodentia; family Sciuridae; genus Marmota; species Marmota monax. The sequence continues at coordinate 248,637 of NW_026693687.1, forward strand.
ATGGAGAGATAGGAAATATATAATGTATAATAAGTAGACACTTGGTAAGTAAATTATATTGGTAGGTGATACCTAATGTGAATTTTTTAAATAGCAATTGTGTACAGTACAGTGCAGACAATTTATGGCTGGTGGTCAGGTTAGACTTCTAGAGAAAATTATTCTGGAGCAAAAATTTAAATGAAGGGGCGATCCATGTATATCCCAGGGATGAGTTCCCAGAAGTGGGAGCAGCTAATTTGAAGGCCTTGCAGTTAAGTGTTAGAGGAGTGAAGGAGATGTGCTTGGTAAGAGCACGAGTAAGTGTTATAGGATAGTAGAAGGAATGCAGGTGTTAGAGGTAAAGGAAAGAACATGTAAATCATTATGAGCTTACATTATAAGAAATTTGCCTTTCACTATGAATGAAATGAGGAGTCCAGGATGAGTTTTTTTTTATTGGTTGTTCAAAACATTACAAAGCTCTTGACATATCATATTTCATACATTAGATTCAAGTGGGTTATGAACTCCCATTTTTACCCCAAATACAGATTGCAGAATCACATCGGTTACACATCCACATTTTTACATAATGCCATATTAGTAACTGTTGTATTCTACTACCTTTCCTATCCTCTACTATCCCCCTGCCTTCCCCTCCCATCTTCTCTGTCTACAGCATCTACTGTAATTCATTTCTCTCCTTTTTTTTCCCATTCCCGTCATAACCTCTTATATGTAATTTTGTATAACAATGAGGGTCTCCTTCCATTTCCATGCAATTTCCCTTTTCTCTACCTTTCCCTCCCACCTCATGTCTCTGTTTAATGTTAATCTTTTCCTCCTGCTCTTCCTCCCTGCTCTGTTCTTAGTTGCTCTCATTATATCAAAGAAGATAATTGGCATTTGTTTTTTAGGGGTTGGCTAGCTTCACTTAGCATAATCTGCTCTAGTGCCATCCATTTCCCTGCAAATTCCATGATTTTGTCATTTTTTAGTGCTGCGTAATACTCCATTGTGTATAAATGCCACATTTTTTTTTATCCATTCATCTATTGAAGGGCTTATGCCAGGATGAGTTTTAAAAAGAAAGATTATGTGATCTGACTTAGGTCTCATAATCATCACTTTTGTCAGAGAATAAGAAGGAAAGCTGGGAGACCAGTTAGGAGACTATTGCAATTACCTAGGTGAGAAAGGATGGTGTTTTATGAGAGATAAGAGCAGGATAGTTAATGAGAAGTGATTAGATTCATAACAGGAATAATTTCCAACTACAGTAGCACTTGTCTAGAAAATAATGAAATTGAATGTTGTTCTAATCTGCTGAAACTGTTAAGCAGCCTTGAACACTGAGTGGGCTACCAGGTGATGCTGACTAATTACACAACTTCTTGTTGATCCATTCACAATGGTCTTAAAGGAATGGTTTTGCCTTGTTGATGAACAATCAATTTGTTTGAACCAACCAGACTTGCAGTTTACCATCTAGAGGGGCTTTTCATACTTTAATGAACCTGTCATGAATCTCATTTTCCTACACATAAAATTTTCAGCTTATTCTTTTAGTGGTCTACTCATGAAGTCTCTTGTTTGTGTGTTCACTTGCATAATAATGAAACAAAGTCAGTTTTTACTTTTTAATTTGAAATTAACTTATAAACCAATGCATTCACCTTTACTTTTTGTATTCAGTTATATCTTAAAACTAGTGCTGGCAGGATTTCCTGATAAAATGAGAAATAGGTATGTGGTGAGATAGACAAAAGGAGGTATAAGATAGGTAAGTCTAAATTATTTGATACAAAGACATATTATGATAATTTTCAAAATATGTCAAAAAAGAAGGTAAATAAATAAGGATTTAGAAATGTGTATGAAATGAAATGAAATGAATATAAGTAAAAAGGCATAACTCTACCAAACCAAAATAATTCAAAAAGTGAATGTAAAATTTATTGTTTATTAACGAAAATAAGTCTGTGTTCCTTGTGTATATGTGTCCCTAACTACTTACCCAGCTAATGTTTTTGTCTGTGGTATAACAGAATTTAAACTCTTCGGTTAAAAAGAGCCTTGTTGTTTTTTAGAGAGCAAACAAGTATTGGAATTGAAAAACTAAAATTAGGCTAGCCTAACAAACATATTTCTTACCTGAAAAATGGACATAGCATGAATTATGTAGTCCTTATTTGAAAACATCAAGTAAGAAAAATCAGAAAACCTCAGACAGCTCTCAGACAATTTGTTCCCAGGCATTGTCAAGAAACATCTATTAACCTAATCAGCACCTACAATCAATTTTAAAATGAATCAAATGCATTCTAGGCCTTTTTGTATTCTAGAGCAATATATCTCTCTTTGCAAATTTTAATTAATGCCACAAATGATGCTACTTGAAAATCATCCAACTTTGATGAGGCTCTGGAGTCCGCCCAAATTACCATAACTCAGGTACTCCCATTAGTGCCTTCTGGAACTTCTTTATTGCATAAAAAACCTCCTCTCATGCCTTAGCAGATTTCTCACCAACTTATCGTGTTACCATAAGTTGCTCAAGACCTTCTAGTGATAGAAGCTCCCTTTCCCAGTCTTATGCTATATACCATTAGGGTGGAAATGTACTCATTCTACATGCTTCCAGAACAAAGACTCTTCCAGACCATATGAACATGAACCTGTATACTCAACAGACTAATATCATTTGGGTCTGTGAAATTGGAACTTTGTAATCTGGAATATCTAACAAGACCTCCATTTTGAGGCAAACCTGGACTATCCAGCTTATTCCACCTCAAGGAGGGCCTGATTCCTCCTGTCCTCATTTCCCATGAGATGTCACACTATTGGTGGAGGTCATTCCTATCCTAGATCCCTTACCTACCTGGGTAGCCCGTTGGCAAACACAAAGCAACAAGAGTACATATACTTAGTGAACATCAACACCAGAACACCAGGGTTATTTCAAGAATTTTTTTCCTATTTCATGATACTGAATTCTCACCATATTTTAGTTATTCTTGAGAACTACTAGGAAGAAGGCAGGGAGAACTGGATGATGGGTCTAGGCAAGGCCATCTGGAGAACTATCCTGAAGTAGGGTGACCGGACCTCTCCAGGAAAACGAATCCATTCTACTAACATCATATAGTAGGAAAATCTTCAAGAATATGCTCTGTTTTCTGTTTCCAGCTATAAGCTTATATGGACCATGTGAGAATGGTAATGTTTGTCTGACACTTTGCCCTGAAAAATTCACCTAGTGAACAAAACCATAGGGTAGCAGGGTGATACTTAAAGAAGGGGAAAATGCATTATTTGACCAAATGGGAGAGTGTTCAGGAAATATTTATAAGAAAGAAAAAGTGAACTAATAGTAACCCTGGTCATTCTTACCATATAATATTTTAAGTAAACCAAGAACTGTAGACAATTTTGAGTTTTATTCTTTTATATCTAAAATTATTTGTTTTATGTAGAAAATAATACAATTACTAACATCTACTATGCATAGTAGAAATTAAATTTAAATTAATTCTGAATTAGCCTAATATTTTTAATTTTTTATAACAGTGATGTTTGTACACAAATCTATAATGTTTAAATATTGAGTTTATATCAAAGATGATGAATTCATTTCAAACTCATTTGTCTCAATGGACAATTAGCTTAGTTTTAATTGATAATTAATTGATAAAGTGTGCAAATTTTTTCACAGTTGTAGAAAGTGAGTATGATTAAAAGTACTTATCTGCCAGTGTTTCACTGCCAATCACAAATGAGCTTGTCACTATTTTCATAGCACAAGTGATATAGCCTTGCCTTATTTTCATTCTGGATTTGTTACATTTAAACCTCAGTGAATAATCATATTAAAATAGTTTAATCTTCCAATTTTAAAATTTATGTTTAATCATTGTTGAAGAAAACACTGTGATTATTCATTATTGACATTAAACCAATAATAAATGCTGGTCACAGCCTCACATACAGTTTCATATTGAGTGTTACATAAAATGTTCAATAATTGAAATAATCTATAATTAACAATAAGTGCACAAGTATGTGTAGCTCAGTAGTAATATGCATGTTTAGCATGTACAAGGGCCTGAGTTCAACCTCAGCTCCAAAAAATGAATAAAATTTAAAAGGATACTTTTAAAAGGTCAAAACTAGAGCTCATCTGATGTCTGATATTAATACTTTACATACAGATTTGCATTTTTTTCAAGTCCCTTTCAAACATTGTCCCTTTGGATAACCACAACTGTCTGTGTTGAGTAAGGTAGGAGGTACTAGACTTCTTAGTTTCCTGGGAAAGTCATCCTTCATTCATTAACTCAACAACTAGAATCTGAAGGGTCCAGGTTTAATACCAAGTCTATTTGTATCCAAATGAAGTACAAATTATTGTGAGTCACAGTGTGTAGACTTATTTACTCATGGAATTAAGATAAAATATCTATGCACTTTAAACATACTTCAGTCTATTCCAAACATCACATACCCAAAAAGGCATGAAATGCTAATGCAACAGAAGGATGAAAGTAAAATAACAAAAGAATACTTGAATCTACCAGGATAATTCTGTTTCTACTGGAAATTCTGATTTCAATGGTGGAGAGTAAACCTTTTAATCAGCCAGAAAGGCAATATGAAGTTTTTCATTCAGAAGTTGGAAAGCATAACATACTGATCAAATTTGTGTACTAAACTAATCCTTTTATTTAATTAGTTAAAAATACCAAATGAGAATTTAACATACATAAGACACTAGGAAGATGTGTGAACATAAAATGGTATAGGATCTTGCTATGTATGGAAATTCAATCCATGGAAATTAAACAAGCAGAAAAAAATATTATAATTAAAAGTTTGTTATGACTTGCACATTCTTTAAGAAGTACATTTAATCAACACAGAATAGTTATTGTACTTTCTATTATATATTAACAAAACTAAGGTTTTTGCAATATGGATTCCATGTATAATCACACAGCTAATGTCAGAGAGAGAATACTAGCACCATTTTGGGTACTAATATATCTGATATTCTAATATTTTGATATTCTAACAAAGCTTCTATTAATACCTCAATTATAAGCAAAGGAATAAATCTACCATGAATGTATTACTATTACCCGCTCTGTAATTAGGCCTTACTTTTTCAGGATATCTATTAATAAGAAAGCAGATTTTGCAGAGATAAAATATTTTAGTGCCTTACTATACATGATTTTGTTTATAGTTTCAAATTCAATATATTAATTCCTTATTTTATTTTATTGCAGTCTATAAATAAGGCCTTAAATATTTAGGTACAACAATAGCTAGAAATGTAGTTAATATTCTCCATGTGGATGCCAACTCATTTCTCTTCCCATCGGCGTTGGATTTAACACCAAAGTAATGTTTTATTTATAGCCTAAGGGAAAATCCTGTACTGCTGTAACTTTTAGCAATGTTTCTATTAACCACCTAACTGCTCCGTGGGATAATATTGTATATAAACTCAACACCATCACACCTCCCTTGACACATATATATTTTTTAAAGATGATAAAACCATATGAAAGAAAAAGCAAATATGTTTTAGGAAGAAATTTACTAGTTTCTCAAGAGCATTGTGATTGATTTCTTAAAGTGGATCTGACACTAACTCAGAGAACATGCAATGAAAACATTGTTTGAAGTGTTTTGCAGTTATATTGAATTAATTTCCAGTGAAATCCTTTCAATGCATAATTATCAGAAATTGTAACATACAATATATTTTGTTTATTTTAATCTACCCAGTTATTATAAAATTATGACATGATGTGGTCATTACTAAAATAACTCAAACTAATAGTAAACGACTTCAAAATTTTTCAGAAATGATTACAATCAGTAATAAAAGAGTATCTAATAATTCTTGTGGACCTACATCATGCACTATTACATTCTTGAGGAATCCTAGTTATTAATGACAATATACCTATAGATAAATTTGCAAAAAAAAAAAAAAAAAACGTTCTGGGTATCTCTTCTTCTTCTCTGTCTTTGTCCCTTACATCCTGTGATCTAATCTTCCTTTACTTCCCCAAGCTTATCTTTTCCTTCATCCTCACTTTGTTTTCTGCCGAGATTGCTCAATACACACAGAAAATTTCTCCTCTGGTGCCTTTCCTAATTAATTTCTATCCACATCACTCCTCATGTTCAATGAAAATTTATATCTTTATGTGTTTTCATGGTATATGGATATTTGAAGTCCACAAAACTGCACTGGGAAACTAATCACAGTTGCTATATACTTTGTTGGCACCAAGGGGAAAATAAACATGTAAACAAAACCAGACAAATAATATGATCTAGGAGTTGAGAAACATATTCAACCCATTGAACAAAGGTACACACCAACTTGATATTATAATAAATCTATGATTGAGAAATCACACTTCTCTATAAGAAAATAAAGAAACAGATTACTAAATAAATTCACCCAAACCAGCTTTTGGAACTAAATAAATTTTTCTTTGATGTAATAGGCAGTGCTATTTTGTTTTCTTTTAGCCAGCATCTTTAATATCTAACACTTTTTTAAAAAAACTTTATCCATTTAAGTATTTTTCAAGGTTATCACCATGCAGTTTTAGTCCTTGGTTGCTAACATTTGCTAAAAAATAAGCTACTTTTATTATACAGTCAGAATGCTAAGATCCTGAGTATATCTCCTGTTGGCCTGGACATGAGAAAAGAACAAAAACAAAACAAAACAGCATATGCCTTTTGAGGAAATGTTTAAACATACTAATATAGTTATATTTATTAAGTGAATACATTAAAAATGGGTTCAAAATCACTTAAATATAAGTTAAAATTGTTCTAGTCATGTCAAAAGATGATGACAGTGATAGTTTCTTAAATTGGTCTTTAATACATTAAATTTTCTTACTTCTTTTGGGTTCTCTGGAATTATACATTTCATTTGTGCAACCACACCAATAATAACAATTCAAACTGTGATGAAACCACACTCCATGATAAGAGACCTAAAATAAAATCCAAAATTACTAAGAATTTTAATTTTATAGTTGGAGAGGTAGTTTGTTTCCATGTGCTTTTTATGTTAATATCATTACATATCCTATAAACAACTTTAATTAGGAAATGTATTCTTATAGTAAATGGAACCAAACTATAGAGTGCTCCCTAGTTAATCTCCAAATAAGGATAGTTCAACAGATTAATCACTTTACTGACAATCTGAGGACCCACTAGCACTAAAACTTGGGGATATGTACAGGAATTTTAAAGAAAATAATTTATTTGCCTGTGATGTTCATTTCTAGTTTTGAAGAAGGAATTTAAAAGATTTTTAGATGATATGCAGTAATTCATGTGGTCACCAATTCTTTGAGAATAAAGTACAGGAAAGGGAGAGAGGAATTGAGGAAGATTTGAAATTTTAAAATATGATATTTAGGGAAGAAGTCATGAACAAGGAAATAAGGAGGTGAAGGATCCATCCAGTGGACATGGCGTGAGAATATTTCATGAGAGCAGAACAAGTGGTAAGGTGCAAAGAGGGAAGAGGCCTTCATGTCCCAGGAACAACCAGGGGTCCAGTGTGGTTGGCCTGGAGCAAGCAAGTAGGAAAATCCATGGTGACTATAGAGTAAAAATGCTGAGGATACCTTTTTATGGCTTATATAGTTATTTTCCAGGTACTGGTTGTTATTCTGAAAGATATAGAAAGCTATTACAAAGTTTGAGCAGACGAATAATTGATTCGATATTAGATTTTAATCTAAATTAGTCCGATGCTATAGAAGAAGCCTTAGCAGAGTAACACATACCACTTTCAAGATTATTGCCATATCCTAGCTTAGAGAGGCTGTAGCCAAAAAGATTGAGCAGGGAGCCATTGAATCAAATGAGTCTCTGTAGCAAAATCCACAGGATGTGTTCACAGATTGGATGGGACTGGGTGCTAAAGGAGAAGAGGACTCAAGAAGGAAGATAATCTTTTTGTCCTGAGCAATAGAAAGGCTAGAATTACCTTTTAGTTAGATAAGGGTAAGTGTAGGAGGAATAAATTTGACAAGTGTGTGTAGATGAGGAGTGAACACTGAGGACTGAGATGCCTCGTAGATCCTGAGGCCAATGTCAAGTGGGCATTCGTGTACACAGCTCAACAGTTTAAAGAAAATTGTTCATTGGCAACAAGATGTGGGAGAACAGTAGATAGATATTGCTGATACCCGACATAGCTCACCTCATATGTGCTGTAGTCTGGGCACTCACCAATATCAATTTGACAGCAGTTATGAATTTTTGTTTTGGGTTCTTCAGCTGGAGGTGGCTGGAGGCAAGTCAGAATGCTGGAAAAATAATCACCTCCTCAAAGGGCCCTAAATGAAGGAAGGACAGTACAGAGTGCATGAAGAAATAGTCCTGTATCATGCTTAGGAGGGTTTTGAGCACGGGTTTTCTGTCATTATCATGCTTCCTCAGAAGGATTTTAAGTTTTCATTTCTACTTATAACTTTTTTAAAGACAAGTTTATTTTCATCCTTTAGATTCCTGACTTCCTTATGTGATTAATGATATTTTTGCAGATTTTATTTGTTTTCCAAATAAACTAGTTGGACTTGAATGCTAGTCTCAGGGTCTCTTCTGTGGTGAAACTAATAGCAACAAAGTCAGATCCCAGTGTGCTGGTGGTGTCTATGCTAGGAGACTAAATAAAATCATTAAGCAGTAAATGTAGGCAAGAAAAGAAATGACCTAATGTCTAAAACATAAGAAACTTTGGAATTTAATAACTAGATAGATGAAGGAGAAATAACAAAGGGTAGGTAAAAACAATCTTAAATAATAAAGTAATTGTATATGGAAACTAATATATCAGAAGCAAAGCAAAAAAATATTTTTCAGGATGAACAGGGTGATAAATTTTGAGAAATTTTACTTATTTTTCAAGGAAATTGAAGATTGTTACACTGATGACCATTAGATTTATTAGAATATTAGAAGCTAACGACTAGAATTTATAGAATTCTAGAAAATATAGGAAGATAGCATTAAAAACAATAACTAAAAAATTTAGGATTATTTTCATATTTACTTGTTTAATCAAACTTTTAGGCTGTGCTAATTTCTTTTCCTTCATTTTCTTTGTTTTGAAGAAAGTCATTTAAAGGCCATATATAAGTGTAAAGACTTTTTTTTTCTTTTTAGAATTTTACTTTTAGTTGTTGCTGGACCTTTATTTTATTCATTTATTTATAAGTGGTCTGAGAATTGAACCCACTGTCTCACACCTATGAGTCAAGTACTCTACCACTGAGCCACAACCTCAGCCCAGTGTAAAGACTTTTAAAAAGCATTCCATCACAATTATTTCCAATATACCCCATGTTTAGTGAGTACAATTTAGCAATTTTATTTTATTCACAAGTTGTGAATCATCACTACTACTTTCAGAATATCTTTTACTCCAAATGATACCCTATATCCATTAAAAAAATCTCTCTTTATTACTCCTTATTATGCAGTCTTCCTAACCCTTGCCACAAATTAATGTATTCTCTATAAGTATCAATTTACCTCTTCTGTATAATCATATAAGTCAAATCATGTCATAAATTGATTTTGATGTTTTTATTTTCCTCTGAGCACAGTTTCAAACTTCATCTGTATTATACCATGTATAGTACTTCACCCAGGCATCTACATAATATTCTATTGTATGTATACACAATGTTGTGTGTCTGCATTCATCAGTTACTGGGTATTTGGGTTGCTTTCCTTCTTTGCTGATTATCTACAATGCTATGAAGATGGCATGCACATGTTTGTAGCTCTCCTGGATGCCTAGTAATGTAACTGCTGGGCCACATAGAAATCTGTGTTGAGGCACCATCCAAGTCTTTTCCAAAGTGGTTGCATCAGTCCTCATCCCACAAAGAAAGGTTATGAGGATTCCCCATTTTTAACACATCATCACAACTGTGGGTTGAGGATCTGTTAGTTTCCAAACTTATGTGAAATGTAATGGCATTGTAACATTATAAGAGGTAAGAACGTTGAGAGGGGAGTAGGCCAGAAGGCTTCCCTCTCCTAGCTTGGATGAATATTGTTACAAAAAGGTGATTTTGTCTCCCTTTTGCCTCTTTGTCCCTCTGCCTCCCATGTAATGTCACTTGTCATTGAACTTCTCAGCTTCCAGGACTGTAAGCAACTAAAGTTTTGTTCATTGTAAGTTCCCAGCATGTGGCATTATAGCAGCCCCAAACCAAGGCTCACCAGCATTTGTGCTTGTCCATTTTTAAAAATTATTGGATCATCCATTCTAATTATCTTCATTAGCTTTAATCTGTATTTCTCAAATGACTAAAGATGTTGAACATCATGCCATTTGATGTCTATTCATATACCTTCTTACAAGAGCTTTCTAATTACTTCCTATGTTTATTTGTAACTGAGTTTTTCACAATCGTATTGAGCACCTTTTTAGATATTCTCTTTTTTCAGGTCAATTTTATTTATTTATTTTTAATTGGATTATATATTCTTTTAAATATATTTACATATATTATTCACATACTTATATATATTATATAGTTATATGCACATTTATTATATATTTATATGTGTGATTAGATATTATAGGTGTACATGCATATTAGTGCTTTGTAGTTATACATAGTATTGGGGTTAATTTTGACATAATCACACAAGCTTGAAATACAAATTACTCCATTTGAGCCTCCATTACTTCCTCTTTCCCTCTCCTTCTCCCTCCTCCTATTCCTCTTCTTCAACACTACTGGTCTTCCTTCTGTTTATTTATATATATATTTTTTCAATTAGTGCTTTATAGATACTCATAAAGGTAAAATTAACTGTGGTATATTCATACATGCCCATAGCATAGTTTGGTCAATTTCATACCACTTTTCCTTTCCCTCCTCCTCCCCTTAAGCCTCTTCCTCAGAAAGTCAAAGGTTCAGTGCTGTGTCTTATATGTGAAAACTAGCCCAAGGGAAAAAGTTAGGGTAGGGAGAGTCCCATGAATATAGAAGCTAATTTCTTTTCAATGCTAAACAATATCTCAAAGCCTAGATTTATTACACTTTATCCACTCA